>NW_020955683.1:286651-356103 GCF_003031625.1 Empidonax traillii
GTAATTGGAGTTGGATCAGGGGTTGGACTTGATGATCTTGGAGGTCTTTTCCAACCCAATCTATTCTATGATTCTATGATTCTATGATTCTATGATTTCTTTAACTCTCCCTCCTCCCGAGTCACTCACAATAAGGTTCCAAGCCATTCTTTAAGTTATACACAGTTCTACTACTTTTTTGGTAAGGAATTGGTGATATTGTGTATTGTAGCAGGCACTTGTCAATGAATCCCTGTGTATAATCCCTGGGTATAGAATGATGACTTCAAAAACATTAGAGAAGCAGTAGTCATGGGTTTATTTATTGGTTTTGGACAAGAGTCAGCATGTCATCCTTATGTACAGCAGAAATTTCACTGCATCAGATGTTTCAATTTTTAAAATGTATATTTAGTGAGACATGACTTTTGTTATACTATAAATGTGTACCTTTTCTTCTTTTTTTTTGTTTTGTGTAATAGTTATGGACAAGGCAGGGGTGCTAGCACATAGCAGGGATGACCATAATGGCTTTTAAGATCTCAAACAAGCCCATGATCATAGAATCATAGAATCATAGAATGTTAAGGGGTTGGAATGGACTTTACAGGCCATCTAGTCCCAAACCCCCATCCCATGGGCAGGAACAATGATACCTAAAGCTAAGGGCTCCCTGGAACTAAGTGCGGGATGGTGGAATCCCATCTTATAAGGCACTGCTGGATGGTCCTCACATAGGAGGAACATTTCAGCCTGAGCAGTGAAGCAAGTGACTGACAGCTCAGATGGACTGGGGGCTGTATGTGACAAATTGTCTCTCTACTCAAGCTGATCTCTTGGGTGTTGAGGTGGAAGACGAGGTGCAAGCTCCAACCCACCAAACCCACTCCCATACAGGGACGAGACACATGGAGTATTATGGGACAGCTTGGCCCCATCAGCAATAGCATTTTCTGCAATTTATTTTGGGAATTCTGAATAATTTCATAGAAGGTCCAAATTTGAGAGGTTTGACTGAGAGCAATGACTGCCCAGGCAATTCTGCTCTGGTGCAGACAGACCCAGACAGGTGAGGTCAGGCAAGAGAAGAGCACCAGGCAGGCTGGTGAGGAGCTCTATGTAGCTTGGTTAGCTAGTCTTCCTGGCACAGAACTCCTCACTGGCTGATTTACACTGCTAAGCAGGGTTGCACAGTGCTCTGGGAGACCTCAAGAAGCCTCCTTGCCCCCACGTCTCCCCACCTTGCATTAACCCAGCAAGTCTGGTGTTCTCACACTGTCCTCCATGCACAGAGCAACCCTGTAGCCACTGTGTTCCCCTCTGTGACAACACCAGTGGTCTTCCCTCCTGCTGCTGGCAGACCCAATAAATGTTTCAGCATAATTTATAGAATAATTGTAGGTGAAAAAATGTCTGTATTGCAGTGATGCAGAGGGATCTGAAAGTGCCTGTTATCACTCAAGAAGCACCAGGGAAGGGGGCCATTTATTTCCCTCTCTGGAAAGAACATTCTTATTCACCCTAGGGGTGACTTTGCCGACAGATCTCTCCATCCTCTGGGGAGCAGAGGAGGACTCAAGCACCTGCTCTCTGCATTTTCTGTACTATCACAATGATCAAGAAGGAAATCATTAGACAGACCAGACTTCCAGCTCCCATTATTTTTAACAGGCGTTGCACATCTAATTTGAAATGTACAATGCAAATATTTACCTTCAAGTGTCAAAGGAGACTATAAAGATCTTTATGGATCTTCACACTTCAAGGACTTAATTCATTAAAAATAATTATACATATGTGGGGATTACTTACACAGTGGAGCTGAGATATGCAATCAGTTGCCAAGTAGGAAAGTAGAACGTGCGTGCTATACATCTGTGTGTCAGCTTTTATGTGAGAGAGGAGGTCTCTTGTACATAGGAACATATGTGTGTGAACAGGGCTGAGAGGAGATCTCACTGGAATTCACTGCTGAATAAATTAGTGAAAGTCACTGTGTGGCATTGGAGACTCCCAATGCTGCAGTCAAGTTCTTTTGTGCTTGCCCACCTCCTTCACCTCAGCCTGAATACTCCATATGCCTCTTCATTTTAGAATGAGAGGGGCTTTATGAAGAAAAATATGAGAAATTTCCTTTGATTTTTCTTTGCCTCTTAGAGATTTCAGGATGTCCAGCAATTTGTTTCCAACAGTGCCAGCTTTACAAGACTGAGACTTTATTTTGGTTTATTCTGAACGGACACAAACTTTCACATCCTTGAATGGTGCCTGTTGTTTAAGGGCAGATGCTGAAACTTTTAGCAGGTAACTGGAAAAAAATTTACTGCTGAAGTCAATGGCCAAGAGGAGGCAGTCAGATTCTCAGACACTAATAATCTGTTCTTACTTGTGAATCATGAGGACTGTTTTAAGTGCTTGGAAAACTTCAAGCATGAATCATGTAATAATAAGCTCCTTACTTTTCAGAAAATAACGTTAATAATTTAAGCTGCCTGCTTATCTCAAGGAGCATCTATTTGACCTACTTATATGGCACCCCCAACCCCAAACTGCGAGAGGATCTCAGCCCTTATCTCATGTGCAAGAAAGTAGCGGGAAAGAACATCCCTCCTGTCTCACTACTCGTGCTTGAGTTGCAATGGTTTCGGAGAACAGCTGTCATAAATAGGCATTTATTTCTCTTTGGAGAAATTGGAGGAAGGGCCTCCAATCCCACAGCCATTTACTTCGCCTTGCCTCAGAGGACTTTCATGCCTATGCTCAGCCCCTGCAAAAGTCCTGCTGACTGTGCTCTCCAGCCTTCTGGCATTGTCACTGTCCCTGTGTACCAGGGGCTCAGTGTTCCGTGGGGACCACGCTGAGGCAGGGAGGAAAGAGTCTCAGAGGATCAGGACAAAGACACGGAAATCTTGCAGTGCTATACCATGTATTTTTAACACATCTGAGGATGAATTGGTCACAGCAGCATGTTCTACTTCGTGGATTTTCAGCTCAACTTGCACCAATTGGTGAATCCCTTAGACTATGGCAGTTTAGTCCACTTTCTAGGTAATGGATCTTATATCTCTTTGTAGATTAAGTTTGCAGTTCATAAAATCTTATAGAATTTCACTGACTATAGTGATACAACCCAGCTGCTGTTTCTGGTAATGAAAGTTTTGTGGCATATGAAGTGCATTAGGACAATATTTGGAATCCACTGCAATATCAGACATTTGCCTTTGACATCAGAAAGGTGGTAAACTAATGATGACATGTACTCTGATGATATGTCTCGTTTAATAGTGCCTATTACAGCTGACACACACAAGCATAAACCATGTTATCTTGCATTTTTGCAAATAATATTTATTCCACAAAGAAGTTCACGCATGCAGAATAAACAGCACCTTCCTGGTGAAAGCATATAATTAGCTGAAATCCAAGAAGTGACAAATATTTGCTTTGCCTGAAAGTTACTGCAGGAGATTCTCAAGTTTGAAATATTTCAGAGGCAGAAAAGACAGCCTTCACAGTTTTGTGAGTACTTGGTGCTGATAAGTGACAGAGGGAGCAGGTAGCAAATTCCTAGCTAATGCAGAAATTGTGCACCCTGTTCCACCTCTCACCTCTCTTCTCCCCTCCCTTTTGCCCTCTTGCAGCTCTGCACACCTTCGTTCTTATGGATAATTCAGGGGAGCTGTAGCACCTTCCAAGTATGATGGACTAAAGCCCATCAGCTGTCCTTGAAGCTCCCTGAAAATGTTTCTGTTTTTTTTTTTTTTTTAAAAAAGGGGGTTCCAGTCAAAAAGTGCTGTTGCAACTGAATGAATGTGTATTTCTATGTCTATATTGTTGTTTTTGTTTATTCGGGAAAAAAAGGAAACAAGAGCTTCCCATTTTGACATTTACAATAGTTTTAAGTTTTTAATTTTGAAATAACTTTTGTTATCAAATGTTTAAATATATCAAAGTAAAATGCAGCATGACCCCAAATATTTATGAAAAATCCATCGCCTACTGATCTGATCTGATAAACCACAGGAGATTAATTAGTCTTGGTTATGTGACTTTTCAAGCACTAAACATGGCTGAAGGGGTTTTGATTTTTGTTGTTTAAGCCTGTATTTTCATGTAGTTATATAAAATATATAATATATAGGGGAATTAGCTACATTGCAGCATTTACCACTGGTATTATGATTTTACCCAAAATACGAAAATCTCCATTTCACCAAGAGCTGTAAGGTTATTTTCATAATGAGAGTAAGTCAATGTAATTTTTTATCCATTAAATCCCAACTTCTCTTTTTCAGTTTATTTAAGGTAACTTGTACAGTAATTAAAAAACTACTATGAAAATAACCTTTTTTAAGTAAAAAAGTACTACATACACATTGAGTGATCTAGACCAAAACTTTTTTCTGAGATACAGACTACAATGTCTTAAAATAGACCATATGACTTCTCTTCTCTTGAACAAAAATAAAAAACAAAAACAACAGAGGACTTGCCCCCAAAGATATTCAGAAGTGACTGAGCTATTCTTGTGCCCTGCTGCACCTTGAGGAGATCTGACATATGTCAGCTGCAGAAAATGCCCAGACAACTGAAACATTTAATTCTAGTATTAAAATTAGAAGAAATTAAACTTCCATAAAACCCTCTAACCATATCAAAATCAAATATCTTTCCTCACTCTGCTCTATTTATGCAAATACATTTATACTGTTTCCTAAACGAGCAGTGTAACAGCTTAAACGTTTAAAAATAAAACTTCTGCAGAGACATTAGCTTTAATTCATTTCAAAGTTCCCTTTTTCTTTTTTTTTTTTTTTTTTTCAATGGATTTTGTGAATTGAGGTTATACTATGTTGGAGTGGGGATTTTTCTATAGTTGTTAATGTCTGTCCTCATTTGGCTTGTAGACAGTCCTGTTACAATGAGGGGCTGTTGCAAGTGAGGAGCATTCGTGCCTCTGCCAGACAGGAGAATGTGTGTTTGATAAGGATGTTGACAGGTCAGAGGTTGTCACCATTAATCCCAAAAAGCTATTTCTGACTAACCGTCACGATAGAAGCACACTGTAATAAGACTACCAGGTTCAGTATTGATTTCCCATCTAATATAATATCATGATTGTATATTACTTGGTTTTGCACTTTATTATTCCCTAGGATGTTAACTTTGAAGTTTTAGAAGCATTTAGTTCAACAGCAGCAATTCTTAAAACCTCTGCAGAGTTCTATGCATCACTTTGTCACCCTCCTCTCCCCTGTGTGCTCAGCTGGCCTGGTGCAGTAGAAAAACCTTTTCTGCTCACTTTATCAGGAGCTACCAACTCCTGAAACACCAAAACTTAGTTTTAAAAGATGTAGCACTATTAGAAAAAGGTTTCTTAAAAGAAAAAAAAATAAATTAACAGCTGTATACCCCGAAACACCTTTACAGGGTAAGAAGAAGATTCATCAGGGACCCTGAACTTGTGGGGACTTCAGAAAACTTGACTTCAGTATCGATCCTCAGAAGGGGATATCACTTTCTGCTGGTCCATCTCCCCTTTGGCCATCTTGTGCCTGTCTCACTGCTGTGGACTTTGAGGTCTTTGGGACATTCTTCTGCTGAATGCTCTTATCCATCCGTCAGCTGGGTTTAATGTTTAATTGAATTCTCCTTTGTTTCCTGGTGATACTCAGGAGGGCAACAAATGGTACCTGCAGATGGATTGCAGCTAAACAGCCTTTTAAAGCTGCAAGCAGAAGTGGAAGTTTGTTTTCATTCATTTTCTCTTTCGATCTCAGATACGGCAAAACATTTATTAATACTCCTCCAAACCATATGCCATGCGTCTGAGTGGTAGGTAAAGTTAATCATATACAACCAAGCAAGTATATGAAAAATAACATTCTGGAGTAGTTGAAAAAGCTAATACTGTAGATCTGAGTTAAATAAGTGAAAGAGAGGAAGAATAAGTGGGGTCAGGCCCTCTAGGAAGTTCAAATAAATACTGAGTCAGCTAAAATTCTTCTGGGTAGTTGGGGTGCTCTCTTGATAACTTTTGAATTGCTGGCTGGGACATCTTCACAGGTTTTGTGAAGGCTCCTGCTGCAAGTATTGCTGGCCCTGCTTTGTAAGGTTTAGAGAGCTCAGCAGATATAGGTATTTATGCAAGACTTTATCACATGATTGCTGTAGAAAACTGAACCAAGTGATTTCCCAGGATTACCTGTGGGGCATCTGAAATTACTGAGTGAACCCATGCTTAAATTTTTCAAACATCTTTTATTGATGAAGTGACATGACTGCTCATAAACTGTAAAAACACAGAACATCTGCAAACTTAGCATGGAAGAGCTGGAGGATTTTTTTTTTTTCTCTTCACTATCTTACCAGTTTTACCAGGTTGTGGTATCAGTTATGATCTTCTTGCTGGGATAGCAAACTCTGACTGCGAAAAATGAGTGTTGACAAATTCCGTGCAAATTTCTGTGCATTGCTTCGTGCCAAGTTATAACTTGCAACAGCTCTTCTATTCTCTAGAAATTAGCCTGCAATGCTTGCCAAATTTGTGGCAGGACTAGGAAAACACCATAATACTCTTTTCATTTGAGCCATAATTTGACCCAAAGATTTGATTTCCAGCTTCCATAAATTCACTAACTACTAACCCACTCCTCCAGCTAGGCCCTTGAGTCCTTTACTCACTGGAAATTATGCTCCTATTTAATTATAAATATTTATAAAACCTCTGTGATGTTTAAAAATGTGAGAACTATCTCGTGTTTATAATTGTCATAAAAAATATCCCAAACCCACTAATTGAATGAATCTTTCAAATGTGAGTAATTTTTTATTTCAATTCTACATCCTTATGTATTATGTAACAATTAGTAATGATGTGATGGATAATTTTTTTGGAACAGTTCCTGATTCCATTACTCAACTACTCGATCGACCAGTAATTATGAATCATATCTTTAATTAGCTGCCGCTCTTCAGAAACATATGAAAGCCAAGGGCATAAAGTAATTGGCATAAAAGTTTTCCTAATTAATTTATCTGTCCGTGTGAGTAACCGGGACTGGAGTCAGGGGAACATTTATAACTCCAGGAAGGCCAGCCCTAAAACCCAATGTCAAATGAGATTTATATTTCTGAATTATAAAAAGAACAACAACAAGCCACAAAATTACATTATCCCCAACTCCAACAATGCAGCACATAATGCGTTGTTCAGAGATGAGCAAAAACTTCTTATTGATCCAATTCATTTTCATCGTATTCTCCAGTGGGTCTTTCAAATCTCTCTGGCTATTTCCCTCATTCCACATAGTAACAGTAATCAGGCACATTAAGCAATTCATTAAACAACAGCCCCACTGACCACAGGGAGTATTACAGCTAACATTCATTAGGCAACTAGCAACTTTATTTAAGCAGAAGAGAGCTGGGGAGTGCAAGGCTCAACTCTTTGTCTTTTGTGAGTCTGTGGCCCACCTAGGCAGTGCTGGATCTGCTTTTCACAAACTATAAAACCTTTAAGCTTGTTGCCACAGACAGTGCCTTTTTTCAAGGAGCCACCTGGGAGAGAAGACAAAGTGGAGCATGTGCTGTTTTAATTCTCAGCCAAAGATTAGGTTAAAATCTGAGCTCATTGTTAAATGTGGGTTGTTAAGATTTATGACTGATATAAAACTAAAATCTTACAGTATTGATATTTAGGTCCTATGTTTTTCAGATCTGATTTCAAGAGGGTAAAAGTTGTAAAGCATCCAGGTTTATTCATTTGAATATCCTGGCTTGTTTGGCACTTTGCAGTAAAAATGATATGTATTGTCCTTCATAATAGCAGACAAAAGGCTAAAATAACAATGGAAAAAATTCTTTCTATGAACAACAATTAAATAGTGTTAGAAAAGTTTCCCTGATGTGCCTGTATGGTGTTTCTATCCCAACTGATAAAGAACCTAAGCTTCATGTTTGTTGCAAAGTCCCTGAAAACAAGATAATTCATATGAGAAAATACACTGCTATTCTCTTGTTTACTTATTTATTTAATTTATTTATTCCATGTTACAGAAAAAAAGACAATTAGACAATATTGCTCAGCATTATTTTTTTTTGTATAAGGATTCCTACATAAATCCAAGTTATTTTCTTAAAAAGTTTACATTCCTGAAGCATGAACCCAAATGATTAAGTAGCTATTTTCACAGTCCACTGTGTGATTCCACAGAATGAATATAACACTCATGAGGCTGACAAAACCCACCTTCCCCTTCCATAGAGTTATTATTTTCTATTCACAGAATCACAGAATTGTTAGGGTTGGAAGGGACCTCTGGAGATGATCTAGTCCAACTCCCCTGGCACAATCAAGTTTGGCAGAGTTGCTATTAAATCATACAATGCTTTAAATGACTCGGCTTCTTGTGTGGTGTAACAGAGCATAACTCCCTTGATTTCAAAGGAACTAGATAAACCAAGAAGTTGATTCACTTTGTCACGGCCTTATTCCGGCTTTAAAATCCTCCACTACAGCATTCATGTTATTCCCCATTGTTGGTGCAGAAACTATTAAGACCATTCAAAAGAATTAATGGCAATACTGACACTTATAACTGGAGGGCAAAGTCAACTCTGTTACAATTCGAAAATACATTTCTAGGGTGTTTAATTATTTGAAACCTGATGATTAAACTTGCAAACCAACTTCTTCAGAGTAACTGGATGTGGTGGCCAGAAACACAGTAAGAAGAAGAAGGGCCCTTGCCAGCATTTAGTTGTTCTTTCCCTCTGGACGGACCCATATCTGGGAAGGGTAGTAATCTCCAATTGAGGAGAAACCACAGGACAAACTAATTGCCCTTCATTAAGGAAGATGAAGCTTTACAATGGATGGGGTTTCATCCCAGAAGCTAGCTGGGAAGGTCATTTGAACCTTTTTTAAATCCCTATAGGAGAAGTTGTCTAGAGGGAGAGAGATGGGGGGCCAAAATGCTGGTATGAAAAGGAACTCCAGCAAATGGGATGGGCTGATGGAAGAGCACCAAAGCTAAATACAGCCCATGGAACCCCACTGCCTCCTGTGCCCCACCACTCACAAGCACTATCATTCATAAGAAACCATCGGAAAATAAGACATTTATCTCACTCAGACATCTTGACAGCCCTTGTGAGCAGAACGTGTTTGCTTGTATGACTAAATATTTTGGGACAGCTTGAACCCTTGGGTCCATGTTTCTGGTCAGGCAATTCAGAGCCCATAAAACAGCTGAAGCTCTAACACTGTTATGAGATTTAAAGGGCAAAGAGGGTATTGTGCTTTTTCACGACACGGAGCCTGCAATTTCAGCTCTGCCAAACTACCTCTGAAAGACGGAGATGGTGACTTATTTTGTTAGCAAAAGAAAGTATTACAAAAAGTGTATCTAACATATACAGCCAACTGTTTGTATTTCCTGTACTCGTTTCCAATATTGGAATATAAATGCATTTGTACTAAGGCAGAGAGTTTATTATATATGATGAATGGCACTGAAATATCAGTTTTATCCTTCCTGTAAAAACAAGGGCCATAACTCATGACAGGTGCAGCCTCCAGATGCCAACAGTGGTATTGGTTTCAGGGCCAGAAACAGGAAGACATAGATAATTTTGCTAATTCCTTCCATTATATTACTATACTCTTACCTGCAGCGTGAGACAGCTTACCATGGAATCATTAGACTGAAAATTCACCTTTAATGTTTTATTATCAAAAATTAAACCTGTGCTGCAGTTCTAGTACTTTTCAAATGTTATGCATTATACAGTGAACTCTCTTCAATGAACGCAAAGTTTCTGATACATTTTCATTTATTTTTGGTATTGGATTTTTGAAGACCATCTTTTTATGTTGGGAACTTTTAAAGGTCTTCATCATTATAATATCTGGGCACAGAGATCCTTATTTTATCTATCTATCTATCTATCTATCTATCTATCTATCTATCTATCTATCTATCTATCTATCTATCTATCTATAAATGATCTCATTACAAAGGACCATTGAGCAGTGTCACGGGATCTGGAACAAACGTTCCTGGTTTCTTCTTTCTACTTCATGATGAGTTTACCCTCCTACACAGGGACTACTTCTAGTTTAATACATAGTAACAACTGCTGTAGAAATGGAGGGAAGTTGTCGCTTCATTTACTAACACTAGAGGATCTCTGGAGAACTTGCTCTGCAGTCCTCTAAAACCTTGGTTACATCTCCCAGAATTAGGATAATATTGCAGTTCTTGCTTTATAGGTAAGATGAGGCACAAAAAACCAATTTAGTTGTCCAAAATTCCCACAAGGATACTCTAACAGTCCAGGGATGCAAACCAGGGTCACCCAAGCTCCAGGAAAACACTGTAATCAGTGGACCAGTAGGCATTTAATAACATCCTATTAATCCTTTTTTTCCCTTTTTTTCTCCTTCTGTTTTTTCCACCACTTTTAATTACCTCATTGATTTCAATGCCGCTTGGAAAACCTTGAAAAGCATTACTTTTTAGAAACAATTCTGCTGATATGTAGTTTAGGTTATATACCTTTCTTCTTTTATTATTATGCAAATGACTTTGGAAAAGAATACACGTACTTCTGAAGAATTGCTCTGCTAACACTACTTATTTGTGTCTGAAGACATTCTCATTTTGCTCTTGTAAACACAAGCAGCAAGAATGGAACACACAGGAGAGCAAACTACGAATCAAGTTCACATTATCCTTAAATATTTTGTGGCTGCACCTTCAGAGTACTGAGTTTGCAGGTCTACCTTATCTGAGGCTTTGATTTTCATTTTCACAGAGTTTTTACAAAAACGGCCTTCCTAAGGAAAGATTTGGCTGCATTAGAATTGCACTCTCCTGCTGATCTCTGGTATGACAGATGCGATCAGCGGAGCTGCTTTAAATGACATTCACTGCAGGAAGACAGAAAGTGAAGGGGACTTGCCATTACTTACAACCTATCAAAACATAAGTCTGACTTTATTAAGAAGTTCCCAGTGTCCAGCATAATTTTCACACAAGTTATACAACAAAATACAGTCTAAATCACTATGTGGTGAGAACAAACTGGTTGAAAACTTCTGTTTTGAGAACAGTCACCAGTCTCTTTCTGTCATTAGAAGATATAGGCAGGCCTTGCAACACATAGTGAGGAACCCATGCAGGGCTTGAGTGGAGGCTGGTCTCTTCATCATGCCCACAATGGAGAAGAACAGAAAAGTCAGAAGGGGATGAGCGTGGGAGAGATAGAAAACATTGGTGAGGACAGGATTCAGAAAACACACTAGAAATTACCTGCTTGATTCTTCATCCACCTTCTCCCTCCCTTAATGTTTCTTGATCTCAGTTTCCTTTGAATTGCTTTTCATCCCTTTCCTCTGCTCTCTCCAACACAGATGGTTAATGGAAATTAGCTCTGCACATATGGTGGGAGATCTAGGCTGCCCCGGTTGCATTTTAGTGTGAGGGTTTAGACAGAAAATCTCTGGAAGATTGTAATGTTCCTACGGTGTTTTCAAGCCATCATTACATTCATTTTGATTACATTATACATTTCTGTTCCCTTCTCCTTACTCTATTTTGTCCATGGAGCTTTATCTCTCAAGCTAGAAACTGTCACTGTGTTTGTACAATGCCCAGTGCAGCAGGGTCTTGTGCTTGGCTGGTCTCCACACGCAAGTATATAAACCCAATTAATAATAATGTACAGTTCAACTACAGTTGATATGCACATAGGCAGTAGAACAATCTTTTCCTTAGCATTTAAAAATGCTTAAAATTATACAAACAATGAACAACTTAACTGTCAAGCTCCTCACCACTAGGTCTCACAAACTCCAAGATCTTCAAAGGCACTTGGTTGCCTGATTCCTCTTTCATTTTGCCAAATATCTTTGAGAACATCAATCTAAATTTCTAGGATCTACAGTATAAATCCAGGATCCAATATCTACATCACACCTAGATTTCATCTGAGCCCTTCCCTTCACATGTCCGATTTTGTCCTTGCATCATACCATCCAAATGAATGGATATTATAGGAAGGAACTGACTTAATTAAGTTAGAATAATAGTTTATCAGCATTTTTAAGTCCTCTGCAACACTTTATTAGTAATAAGCATGCCTAATACAGTGTTTTATATCCTCCAGTAGTGAGAAAACACAAAATTGAATTGTAAGTATGTCATCACTGAGATGCAAGTCCAGAATGGCATCTTATATCTTCATTTTCTTTACCCTATTGAAAAAGACTTAATGAGTGCAGATGCGGTTTTGCCAATTTTCCCTATACTTTTCCTTAAATTTACTGAAGTATATTGTGTTGGTACTTTTTAGTATTTGTTTGAAAAACAATGGAGCAAGATAACTATTTACCGTAGCATTGTATTTCTGTATCACCCAATATCAATAACTATTTTCTGCACATTTCCTTCTGCTGGACTGACAAACATTCACACAAATCAACCCAGACAGTTCCATATAAATAACCTCACACAAAACTCTCCCTAATTAGAAAGCTATTCACTGTTTTCCATAAAGATATTAGTAATTAAGAGTTTTCGTTGCATAAAAGCTTGGAAAGCTTGAGGGGTTTTTTCAAGTTTTACCGGTTGGATCTAGGAATAATTTGATCCTGACTGCAGCAGGAATGGTGTGCAAAATCAGAAATGCAGAAAAAATTCTTGTCTGAGGTCGTCCTGGACTTTTACGCAGGAGCTCAGCGGTGCACTGGCAGATTGACGCCATTTTAAGGGTTTCCACCAGCTCAGCGTGGAAGCCAGCAGGCATAGGGAGGTGGTAACTGAGCTGAAGCTGATGTTCCTGCACCCTCAGCTCTGCCCTGTGAAATATGGAGCAGAGCAGAGGACAGGTTTTGCAGCGCTCTTAGACGAGCCATTTGAACCCAGCCCTGGTACTGAGGCTCAGTGTTAAACATCTACGTAAAAACCAGAAAATAATCTGGGGTGAGACACATAGTGTTGCAGTTCAATAAAGACTTCCTCTCTGAAAGCTTTACTTCCCTTTGCAGCTGCTCCACACATCATTATTTGGCACATGCTTTAGATCTTTAAACTGTGTAGTATGTGTCAGTTTTGTTCTTTTCAGCCAGTTCTTATTCTTCCCCTGCCCTTAACACTTCCCCTCCTCTGCTCTTCTCCCTCTCCCACCCACCAGCCACCAACTACTCCTCCCCCCTCCACCTCTGGCATTACAGAACCACTGCCTCAAACTATATAAAACCCTTGGCCTCAAACCAGAGAAGACCTAAATGCAGGAAAGTAAGGATAAATTAAAGTGACAGGGTCTCAGCAGTGGAAATTAGTGCAACTCTTCTAATTGCATGTCTAGCCTGAATGATGGGATACTTAATTCTTACACATCCCAGACAATTGCTTTATACTAACATGAGCTCTGGGAAAAAGGCAGATTCCAGAGACATATGGAGCAGTAGATGGAGTGGAAAAATAAATCAGTTGTCCCAGCCACAGTGGAAAAAATGCTTTATCTGCACTGTTAATATAAGGTGTTGCCACCATTAAACAAAACTGATAATGCCTCCTTCATTCATTCTTACTATGAAAATAGAACATTAAATAATTAAGTGGCAAAGTGGGTTTTAGGTTCTATTTATTGTTACTTGAACAAGCAATGAGCTTTGGGTGAGGAGGTTACATTCCTCTAGTTAGTGGACACAGTCCTAAATACAGGATTCTGAGAGAGACATAGTCAGGGGAGCAGAATGCTCTACTTCACTTCTATAAGGACTGCTAATAAAAGGCTTCAAAACTAGCATGGGTTCTTATATCTATTTAACCTTTTGCCCCAAGAAGCAAAGAGCATCTGGTTAAGTGGAGAGTAAAAGCACAGCTACTTTTCATTATCAAGGCTTAGAGCCAGCCTATGTGGAAGCTCGAGCTGCCAAGCCTGGGTTAAATGCTTGTTGCCTTCACTGCCTGAGGCCATCTAGCGTGTTTAGAAATGATTAAGTACTGCAGCCTAGAAAGGACCTGTCCTGAGCGTTCATCTCTGACTTCCAGCAGAAAAGAGAGCCTGGCAATGACAGAGGCAGATGGATGAGTCTCATTAGTATGGTGAAGCAACGAACCAGACTGCCTTCACAGAGCTGTCCAAAAAAAAAAGAGAGCAAATTAAAATAGGAGCTGAGAAAACCAATGAGCAAGTGTTTTAACTCTCTGATACCTGAATTCATCTCTAGCAGGTTAGGCAGCTGGCTGTCCTTCCCAAGAATCTCTGATCCATAAGCAGGTGCTGAGCACTTGGTAGGCATGGAAATTGCCACATGTCCATGTTTTATTTTTGCATCTGTTTTTTGGCAAGCTTTGAAAAAATGTGGGCTCCTTATACATACTATACCTCATACACACAGAGTTCGGATATTCTATTTGCAAGTGCAAACTAAACATCCTGCATTTATAAGATTCCATTCATGTTTATATCATTATCAAAACTCACGTGGTAATTAGGTTATGACAGAGAATTTTGGCACACAACACACCATGGAGATGTCAAATCTCTTACATAAATAAGTGTTACAATCACAAGAATTATGAAGATCTGCTACTGCGTACTATTAATATATGGGATTATTGCCATTCTGAACAAGAACAACTTGCCAATCAGAGCTTTATCTGAAACACCCTTGCACAAAAAAGTAAAAACTTTAGCACTGAAGTGCAAGGAGCCCCAGTTCAAGAGTTTGGTAACTCACTGGCATCAGACACATCACCCTGGAAGTCTTCAGAGTGTGATGGACTGGTAAACCTGCAGCTATTTTGAATGAGACTTTCTGCAAGACTGATAGGAAATTATATCAATTTATTACCCACTTTGATTTGAGTTGATTCAGGCACCATCTAACTATGAAAAGAGAAAGAAAAAGCATTTGAATAATTCAGAGTGCAAATTACTGCTTGCAAGGCAGCCATTTTGCTTTGTCTTTTCATGCAAGATGAATAGTGCAGCACAGTAGAAATGTACCTAATGCCCTTCATTTTTCTTTTGATGAGGTAAGTAGGATCAGAAGCCACAATTTGAAAGCAGTCAGATATCTAGAGCCTTCTCTTTGTAAAAGAGGCAGTAGAAGTGCCCAAACAGAAATAACATCGCAATAGATCTTAGAAAAATGGGGATTTTGTTACAAATAATTTGTTAAAGTATTGGTATCCGAATAATCAGAGTTATTTTGGAGGAGGTGTTGAAGAAAGAGCTTCATTCTCCATTTCAGATCTCTGCAGTTCACGTGGGGATTGATGAAGTCATATAAGAAAATGAATCTTATGGAGGTTTTGTTTTTCAAGAAGGCATAGAAAAATCATTTCATAATTGCTGTAGAAAGTAGGATACTTGGGCACTCTTTAAAGTCGATGAGGACATGATTTTCAGACATGTTAACAACTCTGTGCAGTCACACTTTTTGTTTCCTACTCAGCATTTTTGTCTTGTGAAACTTCGTGTTTGCTCAGAGACTTCATTCTACTGTTGTCATGACCAGGAGATTCTGGAAATAGAGACACTATTTTTTTTTTTTTTATTTTACTTTTTTCTATTCAGAATGAATGAGAGATCAGTGCTCAAGGTGCATTAGGAGCCTAAATGTTTTTCTGAGGAGGAGGAACGAAATTTCTTTTCTCCTCTGGTGAAAATGAGCCATTACAAGAAGAACTGGGAAACTGCGAGCTGCAGTGTCCTCCCCAGTTCCTAAGTTATTTAAAATAGGAAAGCTGACCTGACAGATCATCTCTGTTATCCCTTTATTTTCACTTCCTACTTCTCTGTGATCTCTTCCACCTACCAGTACCAGGCAGTTGACCTCCGTCACCTGCTCATTCGCTTTTTCTGGGACAGACTAGTGCTGTTAAGGCCACAGTTGCACAGAACATTCTTCTTTCTTAATCACCTCACAAAGATGATCATGGGACCTAAAACCTAAGGAAACATTTTTTGTTCATTTTCTTTTGTTTTGTCTTGTTTAGCTAATAGGGATCAGTGTTATTTTCCCCTCCAATTTAAGGTTAAGTTAGTAATTAACTTTCAGGTTTCAGAGGAGACCACAGCTAATCTGAGCTGTGATATAACAAGAGTACAGACAATACTGATTTCTTATATTTAATACTTGTTTGAACTAGAGCATTTCCTTTTCTGAAAATATAATCTTGAATCAAAAGCTCCTTGAGATGGTGAATTAAAAGCAGTTCTTAATAAGTTCTTCCAGTGGTCAGATGCTTTTGATATTAGATAATTATAAACCCTCACTAATCTGAATTTATCAAGTTTTAACACTTGGCCATTCATCTGATCACCTAAGACATTTTGAAAGTATAGTGGCTATAGTAAATGGTTTAGGCTTCAAACTGTGATTTTTCAGATGGGTGCCTGGAAGATGTAGGGCTTGCTAATAAAAGAAAGACTTTTAAATAAATTGCCTTAAAACCTAACTGCTCGCCAGAGAAAAGGTATTTAAAGTACACTTAAGCTTACATCTGAAAATCTCATTTGAGATATTATCTAACACTGGAAATACTAGAAACCACGTTCTGTGTCATTTTTCACAATTACATTTCTCAGAAGTGCCTCAATATTGTCAAAGCAGAACAATCAGATGCCTTGCCCATGACCAAAGCCTATCCATAAGTCAGATTTTCTTCCTCTTTGCTTCATGTAAGGTCTACACTAAGCATATCCAACTGCACTCCTCCAAAGAGCATGCCACTTTCTTCGAGAGTTTGGATTGAGGTAAGTTTCCAGGTGAGTTTCTGTTTAGAGGACTGTTCCCAAATGTAGAAAGTCGTCATGAATTCTGTTCTTCCCTCATGAGATTCAATTTCTCATGAGATTCAATCTTACCCTATCTTTAGCTAGCTATGCTTTTCCAAAATGAAGGACATCCTCCTTCTAGCCTTTGAGAAAGCGTCATTATGCAGAAAATCACTATTTGCCTTAACTTCATCAGTTATAGTTCATCATAGGCTACTGCACTGTTTTTTCCTGAAGCATCCTCATTTTCTCATGCTCTTATGGTCCTGTCATAGCAAATTTCTGCTGATTGCAGACAATATTCAGGACTATATTTGCTCATTGCTACTATCAAAGTTTTTCTTTGATAAAAGCCAGTGAAAGAGTGGGTATAGCAGTAGTCCTAGAGCAGGACTTCTGCAGGGAGTCTCAGCAGTGCAGAAATAGCCATGGCAGGAGGAAGAAGGAAAACTGGACACTTAGAGCACATACTAGGTCCCCACATCCCTGCAGCTGGGTCAGAAAGGAGCAGCTTTGGTGGAGAAAGGGTGAAAGAAGGAAGAAACTTCATGGAAAACTCCTGTGCTGAAAAGTTGAAGGAGCACTGGGGAGGCCATGGGGCATCACCTCTCCAGGCATCACTGTTTGGATCCTGCTCTGAAGACACGCAAAACAAACAAGATTATTGCCCTCTCTCAGGAATTTTGAGAACAGAGCCATCCTAAATTTGTCTTATTGACAGGCACATCTAGCAGCGAGAAAAAGGTGAAGGGGGAAGGAGGAAACAGGGAAACGGGAAGGGGGTTGGTGGAGTTGAACTCCACACACAGCTCTTACCACGGTCTGAGGATTTCTACCCACATGGCGCTTTGTGGACACAGTGCAGATAGTGACACCTGCAACCACCCCAACAGGGAGCTCATGACCAGCCTCCTGTGGACAGCCAAGGGGTGAAAGACCAGCAGAGTGGGCACCAAACTTCCAGGGGGGCAGCTGTGGTGGGGGTCTGGGCTCCTGTCACTACTTACATTTGGGGATGAGAATCTGTGTGATTCATTTATCAGATCTTGCAGAGAAGCAAGCTGCTGGCTGAAGGCTGGGAAAGAAAAGAGATCTCTTCCAAAATAATATTTGGTGCCAGATATAAGAAAATGCTCATGGACAGGGGTCAGAAATTATACTGCTGCGCTGACCTCTGAAGAAGAGAGAAATAGCAGTAGGTTTACAATCAGATTTAATTACATATTCCAAATTGACCATGAAATTTTATCATTAGGTAACTAACCTCTTTTAAGTAGGAAAGGTGAATGATTGAGACTGCCTCATTGACTATTATTGCTTTACCTGGATTGCTGTCTCTCCCTAATGCATCTACTAATCCTTTAGTTTAACTTAATATGAGGAAGAAGTCAGCTTTGTTCAATCCATTTGCAAAATGAGAAGATGCCAACTTTTCCCTTATACACTGGTATTTAGTTTAACTAACGACATGAAAAAGAGCACTGGAGTTAATCACTTTCAATCAATGTCAAATACATTATTAGTTAATGGGAGTTTATGCTGCATAATATTTGTTTGTGAGCCATTTTCTGATGTGTTACATCTAGTTAACTGCCTTATCCTTGGGTATTTTAAACAGATAAAAAATGAAGGCTGGAATCACTGAATTTGTAAACACTGACATACAGAATTAATTTTACTTAATCATAATGAGGACATCAGTTAGGGATGTGAGACATTTTTGAAAAACACATGTAGTATGCTCTACACAGAGCCATAATTTGCTTTTTAAGTATTCTGCCAGCTGATTATGAGCAGATCATAATTTCTACAATCTGATCTTTAAAATTATAAATTATATATAAAAAAATTATATATAAATCTAGCAATTTCCATGTTTTGTGGGGCTGTGAAAGCTTCTTAAGCCTACCTGCCCTCCCCCCTCCTCCCCAACCCCATAGTCCAGCCTCTTGCATTCACACCACTGTATTGAATCTTCTCGATGTAATCACATTTTTTGTCATCTGAGGATCTGGGACAACATTCCAAACCTGCAGATTTGACTCAAAAGCAGCAAACTCAAGTCAGATAAAAAATGAATTGTAATGAATTTGTCAACAGCTGAACAGCCCAGGAGTTTTGCATCTACCAACATTTTGGTAGAGTAACAAGTAGATGGAGCTTGAATGAGAAAGGAATGAACTATATATGACATAAGTTTTTTTCTTAAAAGGGACTTCCTGTTCCATTATTACTTTATCCTACAACAAAGGCCTGACCTGAAAGTTAATAAAGAGAGCATGTTTACTAATTAGGCTTTATTCTCATTGGTCCACGTTAATTGCAAAATATCAATCCATCTCACTTATGAATATGCAAATATTATGTCAGAGTGGCATAAGTTTCCAGCACACAGTACTCTGCTAGCTTTAATTAGATCAAAAGTGGGTCCAGCTCAATTCAACAAGATGGGCCCTACTCTTTAATCAGGAAAATAAGTTTGTCTCCTAACAGTATCTTCTTTTGACAGTCAGCAAACACTAATTAACAGACATAGCTATATTAATTGCATTACTCCACTGTGTTCTTATCAGCTGGCTGATGTTGCCTGTTTGCTAATGCAAATAGTTGCTGCTTTGGTAAAGTCAACTTGCAAAAGTCTTTCTAATGCTAACTAGCAATCAATGCATATAAGATTTCTAAGATTTCTGTGGGGAATTCTGCATAATAGATGTATTCTGTCTTTTGAGGTATCCACGGCCATTTAGTATAATTATTCCTTAGAGCTGCACCTATCATATTATCAGCTTTTTCGGAGGATAAAGAACACAACTTATTTGTTTAAGAACAAAGGACTATAATCATTTCCTTTAGGAATCACTAAATAACTATGTTAAATGAAGATGTATGACCCAATGGAAAACTTGCATTTATAGTAATTATGTATTTTTTTTCCTTAAGATTCCTTTAACATCTTTTAAAAAGCAACTTACTAGGTTTACAAAGTAGTGACTTGACAGCCCTGGAAAATGTAATCCCATGGAGTGGATTTTATCCAGACTGTGCTACGCAGAGTCTTCCAAGCTGCCCTGTCCACAGGTTTTGCCTTCAGCCCTATCCTTTGAGAGCCACTGGGAAGGCCAAGAGGTTGATTCAGTCTCTATGTTTATTCTGAAAGCAGCCCTGCAGAGAAGGACTTTGGGTTTTGGTAGATGAGAGGCTAGACATGACCCAACTGCATCCTGGGCTTCATCAAAAGCAGCCTGGCCAGCAGGTCGAGGAGGTGATTATGCTCCTCTACTCTGCTCTGATGAGACCACCTAGAGTACTGCATCCAGCCCTGAGGCACCCAAGATAAGGACATGGACCCATTGGAACAATTCTACAGGAGGGCATGAAGATTATCAGTAGGATGGAGCACCTGTCCTATGGAGACAGGCTGAGAGTGTTGGGGTTGTTCAGCTTGGAGAACAGAAGATTCCAGGGAGACTTTACAGCACCTTCCCGTACTTAAAGGGGACCTAACAAGGAAGATGGAGAGGGACCTTTTAGAAGGGGCATGTAGAGACAGAACAAGGGGAATGCCTTTAAAATGGAAGAGTGAGAATTTGGATTAGATAATAGGATGAAAACCTGTCAAGGCCAGGTTTGACAGGGCTTTGACTAACCTGGTCTAGTGGAAGGTTTCCCTGTCCGTGGCATGGGTGGATTTAGATGATCTTTAAGGTCCATTCTAGCCCAAACCATTCTATGATTCTATGATTCATCTGCTAAACTCTCTGAGGTTGCCAGCTTGGGTGTTGATTAATGGAAGTTGCAAGGGAGTTTTCATTATGTAGCCAATAGGCTGCCATGAGCAAGGCTGAGACCACTTACCCCTTTCACACAGACTGCCAAACAGCTGTCCTCAAGTTGTTAACGTTTTGTTCATACTGGTTAGCAGCATGACCCTAAAAGGGAGAGGTGCAGCCATCTAACAGATGCCATCTCTCTCTGCAGCCAGCATGGTATCTCTCGCCTTTGCCTGTACACAAAGTGGACCATGATAAAGGAATCCTGATAAACATATATGGTCCATACCTAATTACCCATATTCTCATAAGCTGGGAAGCCAATACCACACAAATTTTAGGCAATACCATAACTAAGATGGTCTGCACAAACATATACTTTCTTAATAACAGCACCTTCTTGTACTTGGCTGTGGGAGGATCTAAAGTGAGAGTTCATCCACCCGGTCCAAACATCCAGGGATAGATCAGCTGGAGACTGCTGTTACATCGAGGTGAGCTGCTGTTATTTTAAAAGGACGACTTTTAACCTTCCTATGTAGAAGGCAACCAAGTCAACAGCACTCACCTACCACAGTATGGTAGCTCAATACAATGGTTCTGAAGGAAAAGCCACGTGCTTGCTCTGTATTGCAGCACCAACATCGTTACTGCCAGTGGACTCGCACCAGAACAGAATAATGGTTATGATCTTTCCTGGTATAAGCAAGACTAAAATGGTTGGGGGGTAGTATTCTCGAGTGGAATCTGCAAATGGAATTATTATGTATTATTTATATATTTACGGGTATACCTTCACACAGCTGACATTTTAATGAATCCCTACAGGGAGGGAGTGGAAGTGATAATGAAGCCTCCACGTCAAAGCCCCTGCAGTTTTCCAGTGTAGCTGCAAGCCCCCTTTATTTTCCCCCCACAATTTGTGTTTCCCTTTATTTTTTCTGGACAGAAAAATGAAGTTGCAAAAATATGCTCAAACACATTTAAACTGTAAGATTAATAATCTTATATACAACAATGGCAGTTTACAGATCCTCTAAATTTTTAAAATAATGTTTTAAATTTAGGTGTAGAAATATAGGGTAAAATCTCAGCATTAGTTCAGATTATCTTTTTGCCACTTTTCCCTTCTGATATGATATTTGGAGTATGGAACCTCATCATGCTGAGTCCATAATTTCTATAGCCAATATGAAACCTGAGGACTATCTCATGGTAGGATCAATTCTGTAAAGGAATGCCATGCGAGCTTCAATTTTTGTAAAATATTTTGTAAGATTTGAAGATTTTTGCTTTACCACCAGCCTTTTATGCATGTAAAGCTGGCTATTCTGTGTGTCAGACCTCAATATTATGGTAGTAGATTCATTTAAGTAACTTTGCTAAATTGTATGTGATCAGAAATTTTCATGCTGGAGAGACTAAATATTTTTTCTAGGTTTCAGTTAAAACTGACAGATCATTTCCAAAGACAATGTCAGTGAAAAATATGTTTCTATTTACCAAATAGGTCTAATTGTTTAAAAACAGTTCAGTGATATGATCTTTCGGCAGGTACTTGATGTTTGTCTGCGACAATTTTTTGGGAGTAAAAGATGCACCTACTGTTCTCCCCATTAAAAATTTGCTTGAATTTGGAAATATGAGAGCCATTGAAGGAAACCTATATGTAAGTTTCATGTGTTCTCTAGATGCTTTTTGGAGGGATCTTCACAGCTAAAAGCATTGTCCTTTCATCTTCATTAAGACATAGCAAGAAAGTATGTAAAACTTCTAGTCTCATGGTTGTCTCAGCCAATTGACAAGCAAGAATTATGCTCTGGGTTTCAATTTAAAAGCCAGAACAACTTGGACAGTGAGGTACTAACTCAGGATCCTACTTCAAACCCCTAATAGGCAAAGAAAGAAAGAGAATCCAGGTGCTTCTCCCCTCAAACAAACTGGTATGATCTGAACTCATCTTCCAGTGCTGCCCAACTTTTGTATTCAATTCTGAAACAGATGCTAATGCTAGTTATGGTTCTCTGGCCTGGTGACAGGGATCATCACCCAAGAATCAGTTCCTGCCTCACTCAATGACACCTCAGCCAGTCTGAGGTGAAAGTGCCAACATGATGAACCAGGGGAATCTCTGCCTACCAAGGGATGTTCCCTAAAGAGGCTGAAGCTCAGATCTTGGTACAGAGGAAAGTATTGCAACTCCTACCTCCCAGAAGGTTAATCTAGTGATTTCATCCTGGGGTAAAGGGACAGAGATGCCATCTTCTGCAGCTGATTTTGGATTCAGCCTCTCACATCTTTTGTTTGTGCCACAGAAGAATAAAGAAAAACACTGGTTTATCCTTAAAGAGAATGATTTAAGTTAAATATTTCAGGCTGGTTTGCTAAGGAAATGAAGCCTCTGTCCTTCTGGCACTCCTCTTTTCTGCCAGTCAGTCTACTTAATAACTTTTTAGTGTGCTGGGTAACGTAACCCAAATTTAAAAAACGGAGCAGAAGTCTTAGAGACAATTAACTGCATTTTTTTTGAAATCTGCAGCTGGGAAGTGGAGAGAGACTCAGCATGAAAACCCCCATTGAAAAGAGGGCAGGAAGAACTCAGATGTGATACGTTACGTGGCCTGGTAGTAGCCAGCTGCCCAATCTGCATATGCATGGGTCCAGATTAGCCAGGGTATATGTTATTTCTTGCCTGACAGATGTCAGAGGGTTTACAGAGGGAGACAGAACTATTGTGGTGAGTGTGAGGAAAGGAAACGGGATACAAATCTGTAGGAAATCAGACTCCCCAAGCAGTGATACTCATAGAACAACTTGTTTTCCTTTGCATATTTGGTAAGAAAACATTACAAGCACTGTAAAGTTGTACCTAACCAAATGCTTTTCATCTCCTTTGTCAGCTAAGAAAAAGACCAACTCTGTTGTGTAGCCTAACACTTCTTAAAAAGGCAAATTTTGGAAATATACACAGTAAACATCAAACTAATAAAAGTGACCCCAAAAGAGACGGAAGGGACAAGATGAGGTAGGAAAGAAATCTGGGGTGTATAGCCCCTTTTTCAGGGAATTGTGGGAGAGCTGGTAGGGAAACAAGACACCTCTGGGTTACCAGGGCTTGACAGCAAGAGCAAATGCAAGGGCAAGAAGATGACAGCATTCTGTGCTCAGTTTTCAACACAGAAATGCACCCCCAAGAAATGGTAGTGATGCCTTCATCAAGTTATCTTTTTCATTCTATGGCAATTAATCCAACCTTTCTATATACTGGCTGTTTCACTACCCAAATTGGCCACTGGTTTTGTTCAGAGGGTTTTTTTGTGCATTATTTGGAGAAAAAGTAAATTCCTCTACCTTTTTCTCATCCTAACCTAGAGTCCTAACACAAAAGTTAGCATCAGGATGAATAGAGGATGACCAGGAAATCCATCCTGCTCCCAGCTGCAGTCCTCCTTTCCATGCCTGTATCTTCTATCTCCACTTACAGGAGTGGTGGGGTCTAAATATGACTGTGAACTAGTTAGGCTGCTCTCACAGCACTTAGACTGTCCCTCCAAACCAGTGTTGCTGTGAATCCCCCAGCATGACTGGCAGAGTCTAAACAGGCTTCTCTGAAATACTCACCAAGTTAAGTATAATTTTGTCCAACTCATGGTTTTTCCTGCTAACCAATCCTTTCCACCACTCCCTTGTCTGCTCATTTAAGGCAGACTTCACTATATAATAAATACCAGCGCCCTGTGACCCTGCTGTCAGAGGTAGCTGAGCTACTCCAGGTTTAGAAGACATTACAGCCACCCGGTCTCTGATAGAGTAGACTCCAGTAACTTAATTCACTGTTTGCGGCAGCCTTGATATATGTGATTTTTCTTTGCCCAAATCCAGTATAATACAGAGTTCTTACAGATTCTTTGCTGAGCATGTTCTACTTGAGATTTAAATCAGACTTTACCAGAGCTGTCTAAAGATTAATTATCATACAGAACAGTACTGAGAACATGACTGACCATCCCAGCAGGTATCAGGTTATTGTTTACCTCTGCTGCCTTGTCTTTGTGTATCCATTATTAGCTCCTATTTCAGACTTGGCATCTAGGTACATGTAACACTTTCTCTAGTAAAAAAGAAAGCTTGCACTGTAGTTCCATGGAAAATCACACTGTCACAATGATAATTCTGAGCTAGCAGCTCACTGAAAGAGAACACAGCAAGTACCTTATTCCTCAGGCTTTAATATCCTCTAGGTAGGAACATTTTGGGATTGTTTTAACTATTATTATTTTCAAACAGGTGTTTGTTCAGGGTCTATTCATGTTGTCCTGACCCATGGCTGCAATTTTATAAGACCTGACAGGGACCAGAGTAATTTTGGGAACTATGGGCAGCAAAAGCAGCAAAAATGTGAAGGTAAGAGAAGAAGGAAGCAAAACAGAATATGAAACACTTTCTTGTGTTGCTTTTTTTTATTTCTCATTGTTTCTTTTGGGAAGCCACACAAGGAAACTGTCATGATTTACTTCATTTTCTAGAGAGGTGCTAGCTAGGACATAACACATCAAGGCCTTTGGAAACAAGCACTTTTCTCCTGTAAAGGGCCTGTAGTTAATAATATCAATGAAAGACTTCTCCAAAAGAATGCTGTAAGTTCATCTCATGGGCTTCCATGATGCAATCCAGCTGGAGAACACAACCAAATCAGGGGCAGTTGGTGAAGATAAAAATCTTTGTCTAGTGGGGTACTCAGATCCATTATTTGCTCTGGGAAAACCACCGTTAGGGGCAGCACGCAGAAATTTGGGGCCAGGTAGAGACACCTATTTGCTTGGTGACCCAGTCATCTCCTCAGTGTGCAGCATCCCTCTGTGTAATATGGGTCCAGACATCTGGGACATCATCAGTCATCCTGAAATGTCAGAGGGGGCTTCTTGCAAAGACTAGAGGCTAACCAACAAAGTGCATTTAGAAAAAGCACTTATCAAGCCTATTCATGATGCTGCCAACTTTCAAAGATACACTGACCTGCCTATGCAGTACATCAGAAAGCAAACACCTTAAACCCTGCTGGTACTTTGAGAGTGAAGCTGAATGTGGAGCATTTGCACTGTGGTTTGGTGACTTGACAAGCACAAACAGCAGTGGCTGTGAGGAGCACAGCTAGCTTCTCTGTGTACAAAAATACAGCCTTCATTTACAGTACAAATATTTGAAGGCAATTCTCAACAATCTCTTCAGCCCAAGCAAAACTGATACCTCTAGCCATCCTTGCTGCCAAAACTTTAATCCTTATCAAATGGAAATCACCATCTGTCCATTAGATCAATGACTGGCACTTGGGCCTCATTGATTAGCTATTACGGAAAAGATATCATATGAGATACATGATAAATTAGACTCTGACATGGATATTTGGTCAGATTTTGCTCAATCTTTGCAAATGAGATAATTAGTTATAGTTCTCTAATTTTAAACTAGTGTAAATTTTACAGATTAAATGACTGTAATCTCTCTTTCTGATCCTTTTCTTTCCACATACACACATAACAAGGCTTCTGTGTATTATTTTGGTGTCACACTAAAAAAAATATAAGATGCATGGAGGAGATTCACACCCCCCCCCCCCCAAGTCTGAGTTGTAAGACTTTTTTATTATTCAGAATCAATCATTATAAATGAATTCAAAATTATTCTGTGTATTATAAGTAAATAATAAAATGTCCCAAATTACCTTCATTCATCTGAACAGAAATCAAATAACATTTTAACATCTTAAACACCTTTTCTTGAAACAATTGCAATGCTACCACAGACATCTATCCTGGCTGTCATAATTTTAAAATGTATGTGCTTTTCTTTTAAATCTCTGTCATACCAGAAAGACAAAGTAATAACTGCAGAAACATGGCAACTGCCTATGTTCAAACATGTAATCTGGGTTCTTATCCAAGCTGGCGTTTTCAAAGGTCTTGCAGGCACACACTTGAAAGCAGCTGCCATTGTCACCCGCTCTTTGAAAGTCAGTCCTCCCTGTGGCAATTGCAGAACCTGGCTTTGTTACAGCGGATGCACGCAGAAAGACAGTGCTTCTTATTATGGGCTACATGGATACACAGAGTTAATCCATATGATTTCCTATTATCTTTCTTCCATCCATATCCCTCCCATCCATCAGCCTCAGAAGGCACTTTTCTCCCTTTCTTCGGGTTGGTCTCCATCAGTCCTCACAAATTTTGAGCACAATTATGGTGGCCTAAATTCAGTCTTGCTATCTGACAACTCTGTGCTCTGCTTTGCACCCCAGTGTCACCTTTGAGTGGCTTTTAGGGGTGCCTGGCTCTTTACATCATGCAGGCAGAGGGAACAGCACTGGCTTTGCTGCCAAAAGAAGCAATCATCTCCTGTATTCTCCTTTTCCTAACCCACAGCCCCTCTGGGGCAGCCCTGCAGGCAGCCAGCTCTGGGGACTCACTGTGGTGAGCAACGGTGGTAATTTCCATTTCCATTTCATGTTCATCCATGAGGTAGGTTACACAGGTCAGCTGTCAGAGGTGTTTTGACTTGTGCCTGCAGGTATGATGGTGCAGGCTGATGCAGTGAGGAGGATGGATGGAAAAGCCCACTTGGGGCCAGGGGCAGGCAGGACTGCTTCTTCTGGTGACAGTGCTCGCTTTAGCAAATATGAAGTGTCTGTGGAGCTTCACATTTAAATGGTAATAAAAGCATATCTATCTGGCCTCATTTTCCCAGTGTGAGGTGCATTATCCTCTGTCTGCTCCAGAATGAAGCACCAGAGCTGATGCTTAAAGTGTAAGAGTTTCCTATCGATAAAGGTTGGGGGAAGAAATAGAGAGAACAGCACTGTGCAGCCTGAAGGGCTTGAACCTTAAACTCCAGCTGATATTAGAAGAAGCCCTATCTCTGTATCTAGCACAGCAGTAAAACCAGCATTCAGCCTTACCTGTTTAGTTCAGAAGCAACACCTCCCCCAGCTCTTTGCTTTCCTCCTTTCCTACCCCACAGGCTTTTACTAACTGTTTTAAAGTACTTCTCTCCATAAGCAATTACCATGTCCTACTTGTTTAGATTAAGTTGCTGTCAGTTCATTTTCATCCAGATTCCTACTTCAGTCAGACACTGAGGAACTGCTAATGAGACAGCGTAATCTGAGTTCAAAGAAAATAGTGGAGCAGAAAACATTTTTCCTGGTTAAAGCAGTCTAAAAATTTCCTTTTACACTGGGCTACATTTCTCTTGTAGAGTTGTGGCCATTGAATTTGCCACAGGATCCAGAACAGCTTGCAAAATTATGATTCTACGAAGTTTTCTTGAAAATACTTAAAACACAATTAATCTTGAAAGGATTTTTAAACCTTCCAGAACAATTTATACTGAAGGGGGTTTGTCTTCTTGGACCTGCAGAAAGCACAGAGTAACATTTCTCAGAGAGGTGAGGACTGTCCCACTCATTTCCATGTGTTACTCCTGGAGGCTAATAGAGATAATGCACATTTCAAAACTTAATTATTTCAGCTGTTAATCGTCCTAATAAAGCTATAGCTATATGGCGACTAGGAAGGTTATTTTCCACTACACAACGCCCACTCACTTGTCAGGAAACCCTTATATGTAATATATCTTCAAATCCTACATTGCGCTTATGAATAGGTACTGTTTAAAATCAACACTAGAATAAAGCCAGCAAATGACAGAACCATGGATAGCCTTTGGAATTATTATTATACTTAAATTAACTAGAAGAATGCTTTTTGTTTGTTTGTTTTGTAATCTGAACCTGCTTCAGAATTTTCAAGGAGCTCTTACAGACTGCAATAGAAATGAATAAATCTAGCTAGGGGGCCAGATGCCCATGATCTTGCCACAGAATACTCAAGTCCTTGATTTTATAAGGACAGGAAAGATGCACAGCATCTGTGATTACAATAGTGAGAAGGACTGAACACTTAGAATACAGACATGCAGACCCTCAGCACTAGCACCTTCCTACTTCAGTCTTGACTACAAAAAAAGGAACTTTGAGGCTCTAAACTGGGTGAAATTTTGCCTTTTGCCTGATTCTGCTCCAGTGAAGCCAGTGTCACTCTCTGACATTTCACAGGATATATATTAGTGCAGGATTTGCTGCTGCTGTTTTCTCGCAAGCTCCCATTTCCCTAAAGTTGGCTGTACTAGAACTTTTAAAGCCAGGCAAACTGCATCTGTATTAGCTTCCCATTATTTTTTCATGATACCTCCTAGCCACAGTACCTCCCTCGGTGCTGTAGGATTTACAGTTTATGTCCTAAAAGAAAGTACTTTCAGGACCCTGAAGACTAGTATCATGTATTTCCAGTTTTGCTGTTACTAAAAAAACCAAAACCCCACAAAGGGCCCCAGTAAGACACAAACCCAGAACTGCTAAACGAGGGTGCCTAATAATGAGGTGCTTAATAAGATCCTGTTTCACAGCAATCTAAGTAGCATAACTAGCATACCAGCATTATTCCACAGTACAAAGTGATGTAAAATGAACTAACAATCCTAGAGTCTGTGCTATCACTGAAACTCGCTGCTGTCAACTTCTAAGTAAGAACTAATTGCTCATATGATTCGCTTTTAGGTTCTCTTCCACCTTTCCATGTAACTTTCCCTCTATTTGCAGCACTATTTTCATTAAATCAATTTATTTCCCAGCTACTGTTTCCTAATGTGGCTTAGTTTGAGTAAGGCAAGAGCTGGCATGGGAATCTCTTATTACTCCACAGAACTCTTGCTACAGTGAAGTAACACTCACATTTGTCCTTTTTTTTTTTTTCCTCCTTAATAAATGCCATGTATGTTGTCTTTAATTTGAGGGGGTTTAAGATCATATAAAGCATGCAGATACACATCAGAAAATATTGGAGCCCAGTTCTATCGCATATATGCTATAACATATATTCAGATAGAGTGTTGTATCAAACATACTTGTCCTTAGGTTCTCACGAAAAATAAACCCCCGTACCTTGTTGTGCCATAGTAATGACACCATGTTAAGAAAACCCCAAAACTGAACTCCAAAATAATCCACAGCAACCCCCCCTATCCTATAGTTTAGGCCAAGCTGCCAAATCCTATTACAAATTCAATCCTATTAAAATGTTCCCAGGTTTAAGCCTGCTTTGGAGTTTTTCATAAAAGTGCGTGACCCCAACCCAAACCCCTCCATGTGTGGTCAAGGGACCTGCGGATAATTGTAAACTTCACGGGCTCCCATTAATCTCGGCACAGTCAGATATTAGCGCTTGTAAATCAGCACCTAAACAAGGACAATAGTTAAAGCCATCAATAGTCTTTTAATGAGGCAGATCAAAAACAAATGAAAGCAGCGGGGCACCGGGCTCTGCCAAGGAGGGGCAGGGGAGCCAGGGGGCTTTGTCTTTCCCCCTCGCACACCAGCCCATGGACGCAGTCCAGGACCCCTCCGCCGGCTGCCGGGCCCGCCGCCCAACTCCCCCTCACGGCCGCGGGTGCAGAGCGCCCGGCCGGGGCCGGAGGAGCTGCCGGCCGCCTGGGAACCGCGGGGGAGACCGACAGCCGCCCCAGGGCCGCGGGTGGCTCCGCGGCGCTCTCCCGGACAAGGACCCGGCCCGGCAGCCGGAGCGGGGCCCGCCCGACCTCCCGCCGGCCGGCGCCGCCGCGGCCCGACCGGAGCGGGGGCGGGGGTGTCTCCCCGTTGCCGAGCAACGCGGCGCCGCGGGCAGCGCTCCCGGCCAGCGCTGCCCCGGCCGTAGGGAGGGGGGGCGGTCCGTAGCTGAGGAATGCGGAGCTTCTCTTGGGGAAGCGCCCGGTGGTTTGCCGGGGAATGCCATTCCACCTTAATCCCCCCCTCGGAGCCGGGTATTTTGGGTTCCCAAAGGTAAAAGAGTTTGGTGAGAAAGCGAAGGGGAAAGCACCGTCCCGTTAAGTTCGCCAGTGACGGGCATCCTTCCCGGAGCCCTCAGCCCCGGAGCAAACAGGGTTTTTGCCTGTGTAGTACAACGGGGGAGGGTGTGAGGAGAGGGCCCACGCTTTCTTCTGTGGGTAAGGTTTGCGTCTGGAGAGCACGCTTCGACAGCACCTCGATGAGGCACCGAGCTACAGCTTCGCGCCTGGCGCAGCGATGGAGACCCTCAGGAAGCGACACACGCCGGGCCAAGGCTTCGCGGGTCAGGAGCCGCTGCCAGGGCGGCAGGACAGACATCGCTATCCTACTTTCAAACAAATATTTGGGATTTTTTTTTTTTTTTAAATCCCTATGTGAGAACTGGAGACGTAGCATGCGAATAAGAGTTAGTAATTAAATCACTGGGAAATAATTCTGTGGCTGATAATATTTTCTTTCTCTTTCTAATGAGATCACCTCACACTCACTGGCACTGATACAAACATTCACAGCTAAGTGCTCAAAAGAGGTTGAAGTACAAACTGTATATAATTCAGCGCTTGAGAAAACACTACTTCAGCACAACACAATGCGAGATACTCTCAAGTATTCCTGAGGCAGGAAGAGTGTACCGCAGTCAGGCTGAAGTGACTGTTTACATCAACTTGATTGCACTTAGTCTTTAGTAAAGCTAGCAGCTCTCCGTATTATTAGCCTGTCTCCTCAGTTCCGAGGACCTCACAGATAAGGGGTGAAACCTAAATTACGTGATGCCAACATGGTGTGTGCTAGCGTGTGCGGTACTAGGAAGCGCTTCAGCTTTGGGTTGGTATGAAAGGGTGCTTTTGCCAGATGCCCAGCCTGCTTTTGAAGGAAGTCTGGCAAATTCTTCTCCTCACAACGCCCTGGCCGTGGTCACAGCCAAAAGGTGGCAGTGTTCAATTCATCATCCATCTCCACGCAACACCCGGGCAGGTGCCTGCCTTTGACAAAGTGTTTCATCTCAACGCAGTGACATTCTTGTGCCGATTTTCATTGCAAGCCCCCCGCTCTTTCCCTGGACTCAAACCATAAAGGAATTAAAAAGCTAACAGAGAATCATATAACTCAAAGAATAGAAAACAACCAGATCACTCACTGATTACGTAGACCCCCTGCTCTTGCTTTGCTGAGATGTATCCAAACATCTTGTTCGGTCCATGGTTTGGTCTTCCTGCTCATGCCAAAATAGAAACAGGGAATTTAATGAAATTTAAGGCTTGCTGACTAAACTTGCAGTTTCAGGAGTAAAAAATAAAGCTTATGTGAAGAAACAGTAATGCAGAAATAATGACTACTCAATGCACGCTGTCATATATACACGAAATAGTAACATTTATCATAATGAGCACAACATTCTAATACACAGGAAAGTGAGTCCCATGGCAAGCACAGGAGCCTGCTCATTACCAGTTTAACAGCTATAAATTCAATCTAGCCCATCCCAATCAAATCTGCCATTGTCTCAAACCTTGCAAGCCCCACACTGGGTGCCAAAAAGGACTGTTGTGGTTTAAACCCAGCCAGCAACCAAGCACAATGCAGCTGCTTGCTCACTTCCCCACCAGCAGGATCAGGGAGAAAATTGGAAGGGTAAAAGCTAGAAAACTCATGGGTTGAGATACAGTTTAATAGGGAAAGTAAAAAGCCATGCACACAAGCAAAGAAAAACAAAAAATTAATTCAGTACTTCCGATGAGCAGGCAGGTGTTCAGCCATCTCAAGTAATAACAAAAGCATCTCTGGATTATCAACCCTGTGTTCAGCACAAATCCAAAACATAATCCCATGCTAGCCACTGTGAAGAAAGTTAACTCTACCCCAGCTGAAACCAGCTCAAACTATTATAAACTGAGTAACTCTGAATATCTGTAAGCTTCTCCTAATAATGCTAAAAATTACTACAATCTTGCCTTGTTCACTGGTGGTGGGACTTTGGGAGACATAACCTTGGTTTACAGAGGGTTCATGAAACATCTTTCTGGACATTAAAGGCAGATTCCACTAGTTCCACCCAAACATTATTTCAGTTACGTTAAAAGCTGTGTTACATTATCTACGTTTTTCCAGGATACTTTTTTTTTTTTTTTTGTCTTTGACGCTATCCTACTCCAAGCTTTCAGCAGCAGCTTTGTTCCAGGTATGGAAAGCCTGGCCAAAAGGAGGCACAAGGTTTTCTCGTTCATATCTTCCGAAGGAAGATTTGGTATCCAGGTGGCACTTCACCATCTGCAGAAGCACACCATGGAGATGAGAATTCAGATTTAAAAACTCAAGGCTGCGTGCTAGGAAAATACCCCAGGAAGATGAGGATCCAAGGGGCTTGCTAGAGTCTGGAGCCTGATGCTCATGGAAGTTTGCAGTGCTGGATTCCCTGAGCCATGAGGATGGGGAGGGAACAGTATGGTGAGAGAGCCTACAATACCTGAGGCACTATGAGATGAAGAGGAAGGGACTCAGTGTCTCAGGCACATGGTGTGACTCTTTGGACGTCCTGCACAGGGCCAGAAGTGGGACTCCATGATCCCAATGGATCCCTTCCAACTCAGCATATTCTATGGTTCTGTGATTCTGTATAGACACAGACATATATGTATGCATATATGTTTTTAAGCACATTTCAATTATGAATTTAAAAACTCGATTTTTATATGAAAAAATTTTAAGGTTTTGTTTGTTTGTTTGTTTGTTTTTGTTTGTTTGTTTGTTTTTTTAAATCTGAGAAGCTAACAAATTTAGCCCTGATAGTATAATTTAAAAAACCAGGTAATTAGATTTTCTGTGAAATTCCAGAAAACCAAAAGGAAAAAAATGACCCGGTCAAGTATTTCCTCATATATTTAATGGAAAAACGTGGTCTTAATAACTGAGTCTCTAAATAGGTATCATTATGCTTTTTATGGATATAGCATACTACAGTACAGAGGTGCACTCAAATTCACATACTTAGTCAAGGGCACAGTAATGGATAGAGCATAGTTTCTTTTTTGCCTGCTGTCCAATATACTGTAGCACTCTGCCATGTAATTTAATCTAGTACAGGTTGCAGCATTGAATGAAAGCAGACACAAAATATTGTTGGTGTGTCAACCCTAGAAAGAATTAATCCCTCCTTAAAATGTTTCCCCTTTATCCATTTGTTCATTTTTTTCCCTCCAAGGGAAAAAATACAGGGGAGTAATAAAATTATCTTTGCAATCCCAAGATGAGAACACTTCTGTTTCTCCTGAACTATATACTTCTACGTGTGTAATTCGGTTGAAGGAAACACTTCAAAGATTAAGGCCCTGATTAAATATGCTTTGATTATTATTATTATTAAATATGCTCTGATTAAATACCTTTACACCATGTACAATAGTGGATTACAAAACATGTCTTCTTGGCTTGACTGTAAGGAGTGTCCTCCCAGCCAGGAGAGGGAGAAGGGAATTCAGGGTAGTTACTTAGACACACAGACTCTCCTTACTCCAACATCAGCCTTTGCCACTGGGGGCCTCGAGGCATTCGGAGCTGTGTGTGGGGTCAGTTAACTCACACTTACCTTCTTCCTCTGAGAGATGTCAGAAGGTAATTCTAGACACCTGCTTATCCTCACCGGGAGTGCCACATGCCACTTCCCTGCTCCATGTGTATGTAATTGCAAAGCCAGCAGGGGATATTGGATGATATTAGAAGCTATGGCACCATTAGTATGCGCTGCAGCTTCTCGTCATTAAGTACAGAGTATACATTCTCTCTGTTGTCATCAGGCCTGACTAAGGGAGGAAACTACAGGAGAAGAAGCTGATTTTCCAGGCAGAACAACAGGAGCAAACTGAAGCAGTTAGAGCACAACTTTGGGGTCCCTTGCTCATCCTGTACCAAAAAAATTATTTTCCTTGTTGTCCTCTCTCGTTGCTGGATGTATGTGGTTTCTCAGGTGTCAGCTGTGGGGTCCAGCTTTGTTGTCACCTGCAGCTGGCATGCTTTCTTGACATGCAACTCACTGAAGTCAGCCAAAAGCCAGCTACTGCAGGTGCCTCTCATCAAAACACTCCCCCAGAACTGCATGAGCTTCTCTCAGCATTGCTGCTACCTTGTGCCTCTGTTAGAGATGCAGACGTTTCTAAACACAGAACAGTATATCCAGACTCCTACTAATGCACCGTATTCCCAATAATTTTGCCATGCAGTTTATCAAGTGGACATGTCAGTAGCTGGTCAGAAATGAAATGTCCTCTCTTACTTAGATGTCTTGATGCCAGCAGAAGTCACTGGTCAGAGATTGGCACCTTCAGAAGGCAATTGATTTAATTTTCAGAAACCATTTTAAAGTGAGAGGAATTGCCTGATGAAATTTAGTTTCTTTGTTTACTCTAGAGGAAATCTTTAGCTTAAACCCTGCATCTAACTTCAGCCATTAACTTTGTCTTAGCTTGGTAATTATTGTATATCCTTGAATGCTATATTTCATTTGTCCTTCCTTGCCTGTTACATTTGGTGATTGTTCAGTTTCTAGCATTATCTTAAATAAATCTTAAAGTATAGAAAATTGTAAGCTAAACTATTAAAGTGTCACATTCATTATCACCCACATACGGTTTTACAGGACTTTCCTCTTAACCATGGCAGCTGTACTTGTGAGGGAATTTTGCCAACCAGAGAGAAAACAATGTATAATTCTCAATGTCTCTCTGAAGACTGAACCTCAAAGTATGTTGTGAGTTAGAAAAACGTGTGTGATGATGATGGCATAGAAAATTAGAATAAAAACTTTGTAAGAGTACATACTCCTTGAGATTTAAAATGAATCTTATGTCATAGGAATGGTGAAAGTTACCATTAAAATATTTAAAAAACCCCATTCTCTTAACTTTTTCAGCATAATTTTGTAATTTTAAGAGGTTTGAGAGTTGTATTGTATGATCCAAGCTCTCACCTTGCTCTAAAACCTGGCTAGTTTAGGATGGAGAAGAGGTTTAAGTGTAAGTGCAAGTGCATGACATATGCATCTCTGGGAAACAGTTTGTTGGAGGCAGGACCTTGTAAGTGCCTCAGAGTGAAAAGCTTACTAGCATGTTCTGAAAATTTGCATGATAAGTATCCGTAAAGTCACAGGGTGCAGTCCTAGTCCTATTTAAATCAGTAGGGTTACTGATTTAATGGACCTTTCTTTTGACTTTAGTGCTGCCACTGTTGTTATTATTAAATCTGTTTTGTAGCCAAAATATTGAAATTTTTTCAGGGGCATTAATTGTCCCAGGAGATAATTAAATAAGAATGCAAATTTTATATCTTATTTAAATGATATTTTTACTACACGTAAATCAGGAAAGCAAAAATCAAAATGAAGGCTATAGTATGAGCTGCTGTGTGTGGAGAGCTTATTAGTTATATCTCCAGCTTTGGTTTGGTTAAATTCTGTTGCCTGAACTGTAAAATATTAAAGATCCAAGATAAAAAAGTGCTCCCATGCTTCAGATCTGACCAATTCTATTATGTGCACTATTGAAGGATGAAACTTTTCTCTTGGATCAAAATACTGGCAAGGAATATTTATATTTTATATAAAGCTATCTTCAAGGAAACAAGTAGGTAGAGTGAAACAAGCAGCCATAAAATGATTTTTTATTTTGAAGTAGGTCAACACTGGGTATATTATTCTTGTTGAAACAGTCATGTTAAGCTTTTCAATTAGGAATGGTTGTGTCTGTGAACTTCTTCCAGTTGGTATTATCTCTGCGTCATTTTTAGGGTGGTGAGTATCTGTATCGTATGCAACTGAGCTAAGGATGTTTCCTTCCTGGCTTCACCTGAAGGGAATGGCTTTGGCCATTTCAATGCCCATCCACTTTACCAGCAAAGGACTTTACATTAAAGGAAGGTTCATGTATTTTTAATGTCTGTCACAATGCCACCAAGCTTTAAACTCCTCAGTAGACACCAGCCTGCTGCAAAAATTCTGCTTTGTGTATTTCCAAGCCCCTAAAATGTGATTCCAAGCCTGGATCTCTGGAAAATTATCCCAAGTGCTAAATACACTTTGAAGCAGTGGAACCCTCTATGCCATCCTCTCAAGGCAGTGAATGTACTGCTTCAGCATCCCCAGATGCAGATACATGCATGACTTCACTGTAGAATTAGGGAACCATCATGTACTTTAGAGAAAGCAAATTGGCAAGGCAGAATTACTAGTTTCCTACAAGAACTACTTATCCAAAACAAATTTCTCTTAACAGCCTATACTCTGCTACTGAGTGCTGAAAAGTCACAGACAGCCTCCTTGGTCTAATTTCTTTACAGCTACAGTCTTAAGGATGGTCAGATACCATAAGCTGAGGCAACTTGGTTCTTATATATAAGCATGGGAGACTCCAGCTTAAACATAGAAGCTGCTCTTTAAGGTAAGAATAAGAATTTCTCCTTATTTTTGTCAGGTTGACAGAAGGAGCATTTGCAGTTTTCCGGCCATCCATGTCCTATGGGAAGTTACTGTGCTCTCTATTTTTGGCAGGTCATTATATGGATGAGCTACTGAGTTCATTTGCTCAAATCTTCTATGCAGAGGGTTCCAGAAATAGGGTAATTTCAACACTGATGACCACAGTGTCTCTCCTACCTAATTGGGTAGGTACTGGCTGCCTAACAGCTACAAGATCCATTCATCCCCAGATAGTGTAAGAACACAAAGTATAGGTGACAGTGAAGGTTGTGATCTAATCAGAGTTGGAAATGGAAGGGTTGGTGCAACTGAAATCGGGTTTATCACAAGATAGGGATATATTCTTTTTCCTCAAAATATCACAGTACATAGTATTCTTGAGTAATTCTGGACTGCACTACAGAAGAATAACTCTATAGAAAATGTTAATATTTGTTCAGAGTAATTCCTTTTTACCATGCTTGAAAAAGTAATAAAATTGCAGTCTTCGATCTGTTTTATGTGGTCCTTCAACATGCCTGCAAGTGAAATTAAAAACCTAAGAAATAAAAATACTAAGAAATCATGTAATCTTCATACACCTTCCAAGACAGACTGAATGGATGGACTAAATCTTTTACCCTGTGGCCATCTGGTGCTGATCTATAAGGAAATGAGTAGTTCTATCTCATCTTGCAAGTATGAAGCCTTTAAAAAAAAAAATAGATAATTTCTCTCCTTAGTTTCACAATGCTCTGCTAGCAAAAGGCAATATTCAGAGGTATTTCATTACTTCCCATTATCTCAGTCCCATTTAAGAGGCAAAAAATTGCTCCAAGGGCTTGTTGCTCCCTATCCCTAGGAAAGATTTTTTTATCCAGTATATTTTTCATCCTTGTTTCTACCCACCCACCAGCAGAAAACATTTTTTGCAAACATTCCAACAACAGGTCATGACCACCATGACCACTGAACAAAAATGAGAAAATATAATAAAACCCAATCTCTGGCCCTTCCTCAATTCCTTACCAACACATCAAAGACAGAAATGCTTAGTTTTTCTGTCCTTGATACCACCCAGCACTCTGCTCAGAGTGAATGCCACCATATTTGGTTTCATCAGTCATGCCTCCTTTCCCTCTCCTTTGCCTTAATGTCTCTCTCCAGTGTCTACTCCTCCCACTGGATCTTCCCTGAGATGTCTCAGAACAGTGTCCAGCCCGTCTTGGCATCTCCTCAGTTCTGGTGGATCCTGCCCTGGTCCCTCAAGCATGGACAAACCCAACCTTTTATTTTGGGGTTCCTTTGTCTGTTTCTCAATTTTTTGCTGGATGTGGTAGCTGCCACTAACCTAGCTGAGAAGACTTGTAATCTCTTTGGCTTTGGTTGTTGTGGTCTAGCCCAGAATGCCTTTGTGCCATAACCCTCAAGGAGTTTTTCCTACCAGCACAGCACAGCGGACTGGACTGGCCTGGCGTGCCAGGCTGCGTGTTGTTAACAGACCAGCAGAATAACTGGAATCTGCTGGAGGTGCAATTAAGCCTTTCTTCCAGTTTCCTTTCATGTGTGCCAGATTGGCCTAGCCTGCCATTTTATTGAGCCTGACAGCAGCTTTCATCCAAGCGACATTGATGAGAGTGCGTAGTTGCTCACACCATCAGCCTGCCAGCTCCAATGGACAATCTGAATAGCTGTGATCCTACATTAAAATGTCAGCATTAAGGGAGGAGAGTGCACCATTTTGTTGCACAGCTGTAAAACCACTTCAGCAAGGCTTTCAAGCTCATTATTGCACAAGCAAGGGGTTTCAAGCATGAGTGCTCATGCCCTGTTCTCCACTCCACCCCACCCCCCGCCTTGTCAGCCATGCTTCTATTAATATACTTTTTTATTTTATTATTTTTTTTTTTAAATGGTATTCCCCGTCTCATCAAGGAGCAGCTCTCAAGCTGGGGCAGCAGTGAGGCTGCAGATGTAGCAACAACACAAACTTTACAACTATGGAGCAGGACAGCCTAAGCAAATGAGGGGCTGTCTTTCAGCAACAGATCTCATTTTCAGTAAATTGCCTGCAGGCTGTCTTGTCAGTATAGAAACCACACAGTACCCTACAGGTTTTTGGTAAGTGGGTAAGAGTAATTAATTATTCAAAAATAAATAACAGCAGCAAAAAAAGTGTAACGTAACTGAAACACTTGCTTTGCCTCTGCTAGGAGGACATATCTGCTCACAAATTCTTAATGATAAGATCCTTTTATACTTTCTTGATTGTGCTGTGCACTTTCCAGTGTCTTTATGCAGAAGGGTACTCTAGAACAGTAAGAGAAAAATAAAATAATAAATGTATTAGAATGTGGTGATGAAATAAGAAATTATATTTTACCATTCTGGCAGTGCAGAGGACTTTTACCTTGAAAGACATTACATCTCAAAACTCCAGCATTGTGTAATGCAAGAGCTCCATGCCAACTTGCTGGCTGTGTTAAAAGTGCCTTGGGTGCTTTGCACTATTGTGGGCCTATTTCTAGTTTTGATCAAAGCCCTCTTGGTGTCACACAAATGTCCAGGAGACAGCGAGATCACTTGCTGATGTTCGTCGTAGTTCATCATAGAAGTGATCTGTGTATGTGCTGACCAGACCTTTCAGCTGCTGGTACTCTGCAATTTTGCCATCTCCTCTTAGAGACCCCAAGTACCTGGCTGCTCTGCTAGAAAATGAAACCATTTTTAGTCCCAAGGAGGCATTTTGCAACCTTTGTTTTTGTTTTTCTGTTGTTCTCCTTGGGAATTCTTTGACCATTTGCTCTCACTTCAGTGAAATGGTGGTAACACATCTCTGTGTTTGGACCAACAAGACTACCCAGGGAATTGTCAGAGGAATTTAAATATAATGGATCCAGCCATTGAAAGTAACATGATAAACAACATCAAAAGCTAAAAATTTTTTCATCTTTCAAGCAGTGAAGAGGGTAGTGTTATCTCCTCTGATATTTTGCCTCTGCATTTGATTGCCATTCATAAAACAAGCTGGAAATGAAAGTATTCAATGAAAATTCAGTATGAAGAAAAGGAAAATTGCTTTTGGAATAATGAATGTTAGTAAATACATCCTGAGTGCTGAGTTCTTTCTCAGGCCTTGGGACAATTTCTACTCTGGTGATCTCAAAATATAAATCAGATTATGATGATTGTGTGCATTTGAGTAAAAATGCAAGTAATCCACTACTGTTAGAGCTCATTTTGCTAAACTATAGTCATCTGGAGGCTAGGAGGTGGTGCAAATCATTATCTAAGGCCCCTGTGCAGCCCATGAAAATGGCTAAGTACCTCCCAATACTGAATCCAGTGCTAGAGAAAGTGTTAGGTGTGGAATGATTTGCTTTCTGGAAGGTCTTGTCTCCCCACCCATGGACTATGGACTCAGATGTAAGAACCACCGTATAACCTGTAGTTGCCTGTAGCCACATGAAGTGAATTCCACAGAGAATTGTCAAATGGTTTTCTTAGCATGGTTGAAATAACTAATAATCTTTCAGATGATATTTTATAGTGGCTCAGAATATTTAAAAATTGTGTTAATGGTACCTTAAAAAGTGCAACCTATTTATCTTGTGGTTAAAGATATAATACAGCTGCCTATTAGGTAGGAAATTGATTGGATCTTAGTCCTAGTGTCCAAGTGTTATTGACACAGATTTTGCAGCAAAATTAGTCCATTACAGTCTTCTTCTGGGTGCCCCATCATCTTTGAAAATTCTTTGAATCCATGTGTCAAAAAGTTTCAATGTATGATTCAACACTTAATGGGGTTTTTTTCCTAATTTATTATACTTTGTTAATCTGATTGTCTTCTGATTTTCTCCAAGTGTATCTTGAATCCATGATCTATTTTTGATTACATTTATTAAAACTGAAAAGGAGACAAGAATAATCAAATTCTCTCAGGTTTTTAGAAAGTCATAGCTAGATGAGTGACCCACATTTGATACTTTCTGAAGCAAAAGAGGGCCATGTTTGTTAGCACAATTATGTGACTGGCCAGTTAGATACTCATCTAGGTCCAAACTGGTCCTAGTGGAGGCTCTTCCTTGCCCTGTAGTGTTTTCAGAATGAATGTGCACAGAAATTTGACTCATTGCAGGGAAACATATTAGAGGAATGGTGTCAGAGAGCAAGGCTCCATGGGAAACCAGACTGCTTTAGACTGCACAGAACAACTTCATAAACATGTTGATAAAACTTTCTGTTATTCAGATTGCTTCTTATCACTTACCATGAGTTATTGCTTTATTTACTGCATTTTAGGAGAGCTAATACATATGAGGCCATTTGCCACCTCCAATAATAGCTGTGTCTTCTCTGACTGATTTTCAGTTCATATTACCATGGTTAAGTTGTCATCTGAACCAAACACTTTCCTGTGCTCTTGAGTCTTTTCAGAAGATCAGTCATTTATACACATTAACACTTAAGATGTAGTTGGAACTTAAAAATTCTGTTTATGCAAAAAATTAATCATTGAAGAACATAACAGATATAATTTTAGGATTCTGTGGGCAAGTTTAAGAAGGGGTGGCAAACAGCCACATCTAATATTATTTCCTGATGTACAAATTCAAAAGTTTTTTAATCCATCAGGTTCTTTATTTAAGACCAGCATTCATCTGGGCAGCTGCCAAGGAAAAGGCTAGAGCAGGTCAGTTCCTCTTTTCTTGTATGCATACCTGCTTTTTTATGCTTTCCCATATGTACTGTTTAAACCAACCATGACCTGTAGGCACAAAATTCTGCAGTATTGAGAGGACTTGTTTGTTCATTTTTAAAAAAAAGCTCGCTTTCTATGCTGTGAAAAGGCAGTAAAGAAAAAAAAAAAGCAACCCAACATAATAAAACACACATTCACTCTCAAATAAAGGTTTTCTTTCCTCTGGGTTCAATTTTCCTGATATCTTAAATGTGTCTTATGCTTGTGAAGATTTGTTTTACTGTTTGATACGTCCCACCTGTGATGCATCACTGAGCACCAGACACCCACAAGGGAACAAGCTAAAATGTATTTTCCTGCTTGGAATTTTCCTTTTCTACAGTGGATATGGAGAGACCCCACCCAGAACATTGTCTCATTTGCATAATGTCTCTAATCATTCTTTTGTCCCTTAGCATTCCTGCTGAGAGCTAAGAGAAAAATCCTTCTATTCCTTCATTTTGGTATCTTGCTTTACCATCTTCATTTCCATTTTTTGTTTGATAAATTAAATAGATAAAAGTCAACATCTCCTGCTTGGAGATGGCTAATCTTGCAGAATGTTTATTCATCAGGATTTCTAGTCTGTCGTCCCATTTTGGGCAGTTGGCACTAGTTTGAGAAACTTGCAAAAAAAACCCCAAACAAACAGATAGCTTCTCTGTTTAGAGCAGAAGAACAATCCAGCTCTAATGGGTCACAGAGGACCCAGTATCCACTTCAGAGAAAGAAAATTATGAGTAGGTATGTTTTACGTCTCTCTCTAGTTTGTAGAAGTACTCTGTTGCTAAATGACTCTTATTTCCCATCTGGGCTTGCTGGAGCTAAGGCCATAGATATGGCTGCATTATGAACTGTGTTTAAAAGCTTTCACTGCTCTCCTGGTTCTCATCGTGAGACTGGCAAGGAAGTACAGGGCCGCAACATGCTTCTGTCACGAAGCAGAGATAGATGCCTTGGAAGCCTGACTAGTCTTGCCCTCTGACACTAGGACTGTAAAATGGGCATCTTAACCAACCATAGCCTACTTTCTAAACACCAGTGCTTCTCTCTGCTATGAGCACCCTGCTCTGTAAGAGTTAATTTACCACCTCTAAGGGGACACCTTTTGTGCAGAATTGTTCTCTTCAAAAGTTGCCACATGCCGGAGAAGACATTTTCAGAGTCGTTGGCTTTGCCCTAACACTGGCTACCTGAAGTCTGAAATTAATTTTCTGCTTTGCTTTGAGAAATATACTATGTTTAAAATCTATGGCCCTAAAGACAAATAGTTCATAAACTCTGGACCTTTGTAGAACATAATGAATCCTAAATGATTTTAAAAGCGCATCATGCACTATTTCTCAGGCATGGATTTCTGCAAATAAGAGGCTCAAATATATTTTTAAAGAAATTAATTATGATGCTGTGAGACACTGGATTACTATATTGTTGGGTCAGAACCAACTCAAGTATGCGTGTGGGAGGAAGGGATAGGTTGAGTTTCGTGGAACTGAGGTAATGCTGCATCCCACATGGCAGCCCCTGCACCCTCACCAGGTAACCCTGGAGCAGCTGTCAGGCAAAGGCAGCCCAGCAGCACGGCCCACACCACATCCCTGGAGCCCCTAACCCAGCCCTAAGATTGCCTGGCATAGTGGAAATACCACCCCTCACCCTGCTCAGGAGCCCTGGAATGGCCATTGGCCAGAAGTCCCATCTGGGAGGATTGTCACAGGGGGCCAGAGCACATTAAAGTAGCAACATGTGGCTCTGTTTTGCTTGAAACCTATCATCTGGCCATGGGGAAGCTGGACTCGCACGACTCTCTGGTGGTAGCTATTTTTCTCTTCCTCTTCTCTTTTTCTCCTTCTCTAATCTCCTTTCTTAATGATTTTGGGTAACTTGGGACTGAATGGGTTGGATTTTGCTAAGCTGTATAGGTTATTATGTGCTAAGTCATAGCTTTGTGGAAAGCTCTGTTTTGGTTGTGTGTTACCCCTTTAAACTTTTGCCAAGATCTCTTATTTTATCCCTGATTTTCTAAAGTTATCAGTAAAAGCATCTCCTGAGAAAACATGTGTTCTGTCTTCCCTTTACGCTACCTCAAGGTATTAAAGAACTGAGGGCTCTACAAAATATTTGGTGAGTGAATTTCTGGAGCCTTTTTTTTTTTTTTTAAGTAAAACTCCTGGTTGTGCTTGTAGCTCTGGGGCTGGGGTAGGCTCAGTTAAGGTGATGACTGTTTTCTTTAAAAGGTGGTATTTTTTGGGGAAAAAAAAGTGTTGGACTTCCCAACATCAAAGGAATAGACTCATCAGGAATATAGTTTGGGCAAGCTATTTCTTTATTATGTAACATACATGGGAGTTACATACCTGGAACAGGGCTTTCAAGAACTTACCTGGAACTTGTCTTCTTTGAAATGCAATGTGTTTTACTTGAGAGAGACACAGACTTTAAGCTTCCTTCTCTCTGTCATATTTGGCAGAGGTTTACCATCAGCAGTCACCCTATCATCCCTGGCCTTTCATAGAATCATTAAGATTGGAAAAGACCTCTGTGATCATCCAGTGTAATGGTTAAGCTGGCACTGACAAGTCCTACACTGAACCACATATGCAACTGCCACATCCAGATGCCTTTTGAGAACTTCCAGGGATGGTGAATCCACCACTTCCCTGGGCAGTCTATTCCAATGCCTGACCACCCTTTCAGTGAAGATGTTTTTCCTAATATTCAATCTGAACCTTCACTGGAACAATTAAGGCCACTTCCTCTCATCCTGCCACTTGTTGTCTGGGAAAAGAGACCAAACCCCACCTGGCTACAACCTCATTTCAGGTAGTTGCAGAGAGCAGTAAGGTCCTCCTGACCCTCCTCTTCTCCAGGCTAAACAGCTCCAGTTCCCTGAGCCACTCCTCATAAGGCTTGTGCTCCAGACCCTTCACCGTCTTTGTTGCCCTTCTCAGGACACACTACAGAGCCTCAATGTCTTTTTGCAAAGAATGGCCCAAAACTGAACACAGGATTTGAGGTGCTGCTATCCAGCTAAGGGAGAGAACAACTTGTCATACTATTAAAGACTGATGCAAAGGCAGCATTAAGTACCTCAGTCTTTTCCTCATCCTTTGTCACTATGCTTTCCCCTGCATTCAAAGAAAGGATGAAGATTCCCCTCTAGCCATCCTTTAGTTGCTAATGCATATACAGAAACATTTTTTATTTTCTTTTATGGCAGTAGTCAGATTAAGTTCTAGTTTGGCTTTTCTCCCTGTACAACCTCACAACATCCTTGTAGTTCTCCTGAGTTGCTTCCCCTTCCAAAGGTTATAAACTCTACTTTCCCCCCGACCCAAGTTCCAGCCAAAGCTCTCTGTTCAGCAGCCTGATCTCCTACCTAGCCAGCTCATGTTTCACTCATGGAGATGGCCTGCTCCTATGCTTTTAAGAGTTCCTTCTTAAACCATGGCCAGCCTTCCTGGACCACTTTGCCCTTCAGGACTTCCTCCCAAGTGATTATCTCAACCCATTTCTTTAACAGGTCTAGGTCTGCTCTCTAGAAGTCTGGGGTGACAGTTATGCTGACCCTCCTCTTTATTTCTCCAACAATCGAAAACTCTATAATTTTGTGATTTCCAGGCCAAAGATGGCCTCCAACATCACCCACTACCTCTTCTGTTCATGAACAGCAGGTGCAGTGGGGTACCTTCCCTAGTTGGTTTACTCACCATCTGGGTTTAGGCAGTTATCTTCTACATACTCCAGGAACGTCCTAGACTATATCCTCTCTCCCTTACTGTATTTCTAGCGTACGAGGTTAATTGAAGTCCCCCACAAGAGGAAGGGCTAGCAATTGTGAGACTGGCCCCAGCTGCTTATAGAATATTTCACCTACCTTTTCACCCCGGTTGGGTGGTCTATAACTGACTCCCACCAGGATATCTTCCTGGTTGACCTTGCCCCTGATGCTAACCCATAAACATTCAACCTTATTGTCACCGCCATGAAGCTCCAGACAGTCGAGACACTCCCCAACATGCTGGGCTACCCCACTGCCTTTCCCTCCTTGCCCATCTCTTCTGCAGAGTTTATAGCCATCCACTGCAGCACTTTAGTTTTGTGACTCATCCTACCAAGTCTCTGTCACAGCAACTGTGTCACAGTTTTCCTCCTGCACCATGGCTTCCTGGTCCTCTTGTTTGTTGCCCATGCTGTGTGCATTGCTGTAGATGCACTTCAGCTGGGTAATCAGCCCTGCTCCCTTTTCAGAGAGAGAATCATGATGATTCTCAGGCACTTGTGTGGTTTCTAGTACATCAATAACCCTTGCATCCTTGCTGCCACATGGATCTCCATCCCCTACCTCTACTAAGATAGCAAAGTGACTTTGCTGCTGTGCCCCATACCTGTCCCTAGTAAGGAACTCATGAGGGGAAAAAGGTGATGGATTCTTTATCGGCAGCATCCGGAAAACCAGTCACAGGCCACATCTTCTTTAGGAGATAGCTTTATTTCAGTATGATTTTAATCCCAAGTGGCTTTTCACAGTCTGCCTCAAAACCCCTTATAGCCTTCCATTATCCAGTACAAACTTAGCAAGGATTCAGTCTCCTTTCTAAATATTTACTTTAATTGAACAATTGAATACAAGTTATGGAAAAAAGTACCCTTACTAGCAAACTTATTCAAAATTACCATTTTATCAGTAAAATTAGGAGGAAGAACCCATAAAATTCTTATTACTCAGATTGCCCACTGCTGCAAATTCCTGCTGAGTGATATTGGCAGCAACAGCCACCTGACCTGACCCTACAGAATCTTAAGAGAGATTTTGTACACAATGTTGAAAGAAACCTTCTCCATTAGTAGAATGAAATATTAGACTTTATTAAGAGAAAAGTAACCAGTCTGTGATTTTCAATGAGAATGCTGTGAGGCAATGCTGTGATTCACTAAGAACACCAAGGTTTATCATTTGTGCAGTGATAAACTAAGAAAACGTAAGAAACATAACACGCTGATTTTTTTGTCTGGCTTATACTAGGCTCTTTCCAGTTAAGTCTGTAGAAGGGTTGTGTAATTGTTAAGGCCTGCCAGAGTCTGCAAGTGAGCTTCAGCTTTTGTCTGACCAAAACATCTGAGACAAAGGTGTACTTAAATTTTAGGTAGGAAGTCCCGAGAGAACTTCTGAAAATACATATATACATAAAGAATAAGGAGGAATGGGCATTTTTGGAGATCTTGAGAGATCAGTCTTGGCAACTCTACTGAATGTGGAGGAGACCAACACAGTGTCTCCCTCAGTTTTGAAATGTAAGCTGTCCAGCCTTTCACGCAGCCTCTCATGGAAGCCTCTCATGCACCTGTAAGAAGTAGAGGCACTGGCAGCAGTGCACGGAGATAGCTTGCTGAGGACATGAGGAGGGCTGATGTAGGGATTTTTGAGCAGGAAGCAGGAAAGACACCAACAGTTGATGTGAGGCCCTTGTGAAGTTGAAGGGAAAGCAGGATCCTGACTTCTACCTGGGGTGTGCATAGCTAGAGTTCTAGACCTCGGACCTTTAAATAAGTTTAGTTTTAACATTAAACCATTATTGCTAAAACACTGACACTGTCAGGATTACTTTTTCTCAGAAAAAAATCCTAACCTGGAAGCTTCTCAATCTGGCTTGCAGGGAGAGAGAGAGATACACTAGCATAGCTCTGGCCCAGTATTTGAGTCCATTTTTGTGGACTTTAGGTTCATATACCTTGAGGTGGGGGATCTAGCACTTATTTTTCTCATCTTTTAATGTTTTAATTACTAAATTATAACATAAAAGATATCCAAGTGCAGCTTTTATGTTAAACTACAACTAAACTTTCCAGTTCCAATAAGGACAATGTAGATAACTCAATGTCTAAAGCTAAATTTCCTCCTTAGCAGTAGATTCTTATCCTGCAGGAACAGAATGTTTCAGAGTACATTTGCCTCTAACCATAGGTATAGCTCAGGAGATTTCTACAGACTGTGGAAGAATATACTGGGTTTCAGAACTGAAGACTTTGAGAACACTAGGATGTAGGCAGTCCAGATTGTTATCTGTGATTCAAGTGGAACTTTGGTTCTTAAATCAGAACTTGCATTGGCTATAAAAGGATGGTACATGCCTTTACATTTTGAGCAAGGAAGCTAGAAATCTCATAGAATCACTAATCTTAAGAAATGGATTTTTAAAGCAAAAGGATAAATCTTGCAGGATTCATGATAAACATTGCAGCATAATGTGATAGACCCTATATATCAGAGAAATACATGTTTTTCCACCCCAAAACCTGAAAATGCTAATATGCTTTTTATCTGTTAAAGATAAGGTAAGAAGGCCTGAAATATAATTTAATCTTAGTGGGACCATTTGCAAACATATGCAATTTCAACTACTAGCACAGCTAAAGCAAGCAGGAATCCTTCATTAGAAACAGAAAAATGTTCTGCAGTAGCTTCTGTTGTTATCTTTCCTAGTATTACTTCATTAGTGTTGATGGAAAAGTAATTAATATTCTATGAATAAAATGATAAAATGTTAGTAACTGACAGATAATACATTTCATTTTAGAAAAAAATATAAACCAGACACAGTTCTGAAGGAAAACTTCTGAATATCCTGGAAATCCAGTTTACATTTTTATTTTGGGGCCCTAGGAGCCTCTTGTAGTAACTTGTTGCATCTCTTTCTATGCAGTATCTGATTAAATTGCAGGATCTTTTGTGAAAGTGTGATAACAGGTCACTGGTGAGCATGCAGGTATAGACTCTTGGGGTGCTAAACTCAGCAGTGGACTCACTGGGACTAAATCTTTCCTTTCTGCTATATGGACCACTGGAATCTGTATGAGCTGATTGCAGCCATTGTGCTATGGCTAAGTGGTGGAGTTTTCTGTCCTCCAGGAAAAATTTGCCACTGGGTGCTAAATGCTATTTTTCTTTTGAGATGTTAGTAATTTTTTTTTAAAACGGCTGTTGGAATTTGCCTGTGTAAAGGGCTGGAGGAGACTGTTTCCAACCTCTCTGCCAGGTTGCTGAGAACTTGGTGGCTTTGTGAAAGATACCACGTCTTGTTAGAGCTAAATCAGAGAATAAGAATTGTTATGGGATTTGGAACAAAATGCCTAAACTAACCCCAAGAAGAACTCAGTATTACCAGAATGGTTTGGTCTGTAGGAATTTGAAGACATTTTCAATTACCAAAAGCCCAACAATGTCTTTTGTTAAATAGAATTATGTGTGATGTGAAGTAAAAGCAAATTCAGCAAGCTTGCTTTATTTGCATATTAATTCAATCAAAAGCAAGAGGTTTATATCTGGGCACAGTAAGCTTCCTGTTGTTACTGAGCTAATAATTTATTGTTATTTATTACCAGACATTTTGAAAGTGAAAGATATTGCTGCGTCTTGGCCTTCTGTATAGTATTTGAATTACTAGTAGTCCAACTTTTCAAGAACAGGAAGGAAATGTTTGGCAACCATGGAGGATTAACTGAAGGAAAGTAACTCTGTGGAGTTATCTCCACAGTTGTGGCTTAGATTATTTTATAGAGGAATCAAAGGTAGACTATTATTTTTTCTGAAATCAGCAAATCAGAATGCATGCCTGGGTAAAATTTGACCCTCAGGATTAAGTCTGCCATTGCAAAGAGAAGATTGGTGCTATCATACATGGCCATGTATGTTTAAGAATAATTATACAGATATGGAAAAGGATGTCTACTTTATTGCCCTTCTAAATGCCCTCCCAGGAGTTTTTCTCAACACTGGCAAACATTAAAGACTTTTGTTTGAACGTGTGGAATTTGCTTTGTATTTCCTTGGAAAGGAATACATCTTTCACTACCACAACCTTCTGTAACCCTCCTGCCCTCTTCACTCCCACACCCCCACACAAAGACACTCCTTAATTGTATTACTGTTAGGCTGACCTCCAACCCCTACTAAAATGAGGACAAGGCTAGTTTTGTGTTTCATGGGATAACAATTTATGAGCAATTAAAAATGAAGAGACACAAAGCATTCATCACAGTCTCAGCTAGACAGGCAGCTGAGGTCAAAGGTTCTAGCAATGAAGTGTGCACAATATATTTTTATTTCTGTTTTCACTAAGAAGGAAACGGGTTAGCTAAAAATTACGGCATGCAGCCTCTAGTTCAAAATAGGTGCACTTAATCTTTCAAGACAGTCCATGCTTGGGCAGATAGGTTATGACAGCACACACACAGACACACACACACAGACATGCTTCCGGTATCTGTAGAAAAACTCAGAACATATTATTGGCAAACTCAAACTTGCAGTTGCTTAAAATGAGATGCACCGAATGCTTTTACAGTTTACAGTTTAGCAGTTACAGTTTTCATGTGAAACATACCTCTTCCTCTGATACCTAAAAATGAAGTACAGTGGGATTTGATCCCTTTTGTCTATATTCCAGACTGCACGTGGGAGCTCATGGAAGCTTCATGTGTTAACATTCCTGAAGCTACAGTAGATAATTTACATAAATATGGAAATTAAGGTTTCCATGTTAGTGTCATTATCATGGTACTTCTGTGTCTCCACAACTGAAAATGGAGACTTTTTGTTTTTCTTTAAGATAGCCAGTGCAGTTCCAAACCTGTCACTCTTTGCTGATTTAAGGTCTGTGTCTCAGTCTGGCATGAGCAAAAGTATTGGTGAATCATCTATCACATTATGCCATAAATCCAGCTCAGTGTGATTTTGCAATGTGTGATATTTCCAACCTGGATCCAAACTAAAAGCTGAGAGTGAACAGTTTTGAACTGTCATTCTAAAAGGGCTCGATCTGCTTGTTTTATCAAAGCACCTGAATGGCAGTGCCAACAAGAACATAGAGAAGCTTTGCCTAATGGGTTCATTTTTGCTAGAGCTGTGAATGAACACGGGCATATATATACATGTACCGTACTCGTGGGATTACAGTAATTGAAAGTTCCCTTAATAAATAGGAACATTTCTAGCCTTCTGTAGTAATTTTCTATTAGAAGAAAAAATGTAAGTTAAAAATGTATATTTTTTTTTTGCATCAGAATCACATCATTTTATAAGTGGATAAATAATGCAAGCTAGCAAGGGGGGGCCTAGGATCTTTGTGCTCTATTTTCGTTGATGGAAATGACACTAGTTTATTCAATAAGGGATTCTTTTGAGTAAAAAAAAGTGATTTATGTGAAGTATGACATCTTTTCTTCTGAATTAAGCCAAATGACCAGTAAAGAGGGTTGATATTGATTTGTCTATAGAATATGGTGCATTTGTTAAATGGGAGTTTCTTTCCACTGGAGCCGAAAGCCAGTAAATAGTTCTCAAAGAACACAGGGGAAAGTTAAAAACTCAGTGAGATTTTTAGTCACTGCTGGTGACTAGAAAAAAAAAAAAGGCTTAGTAAGAAAGCAAGGTGAAAGATTTAGTCAATTGTGTCAGAAGGATCTATTTCATTTCTGCAATGTTGAGGGCATTCTTCAACAAAAGAGACGATTCTGTCAAAGACTAGTCAAAACATAGACATGACAATGGGAAGATGCTTTAAGCATCATCAGTATCTATTGTGCAAACATAGTCTAATCAGGTTAAGTGCTATCCTACATGCTAGGCCTAAACTATGGAGGGGCATATGCACTAAAAGATGGTGGAAGCTGCTCATGTGTTTCTCACGACAGAGTCAGTCGCCGCATCAGCTATGTTTGGGACTCATGCTGCAACAGAGCAGTGGATCCCTCTTAAACATCTCCAAATCAGCCACACTGAGAGTGGTAAAAACCCAGTAGGAGTCTCTGGGAAAGAATTAATTATCTATTTTTTTTTCTTTTTCATATTAAAGGACAATAGTGCACATACTTCGTTCCGTCTGAGTAGGAGCAGTGTGTGAGGAGATAGTAGTCTTTCAGGACTTATAAAAAGCTGTATCACGAAGGAAGATTATGGGAGATAAATATGGAAATTATTGTAAGAATACTGATTTATGTATATACTATATATCATATAAATATATACGCTGTATAAACAAGAATATATATATATAGTGTTGTAAGAATCATTGCTGTTAGAATGTGCAAGGGAATATGAAAATTTTACTTTCATCCTGAGTGGTATGAGGCATCAGCAAAGCATGCAAAGTCTTTCTCTGAAAAATTTCAAATCTGGTATTAAAAATTATCACACATTATGAGTTAAAGAATACATTTTTGGGGTGGCAAATTCCATTTTCAGCAGCCATTTTAAGACAATATTTTGATTCCAATAGTAGCTAATAGCAGATGTCTGTGGAACAACAGAACAGGGGAAAAAAATGAGAATACAGCCAGGCCTTTGTGAATCTTTAAAACTATCAAAGAAACCTTTCCTACAGTGCATCTCTATTTTATCATTCTTTTCAGGTCAGTAAACATGCTTGGGCTGAATAGCATGTTGTACTTGTTGAGTCACATGCACCTGGCAGATATCCCCTGTCCAGCCATCAAGGATCCAACATACTGCCTGAATAGCTCAGGAAGCTGAGATGTGATCTTTCCTGAGGATAGTGGGGATGCCTCTTTCCACCAAGGGTCTTTCAGCTCCTGGACAGAGGAATTTCTGGGATTTGTCATGCAAAATAGGGGTTAGGATGCTTGGGATTAGACTGTGTTGGATGCTTGTAGAGCTGTTATGGTTGTGTCCTGTTATCTGTCACCTTTGTAACTGCCTATTTTAGCTCGGTAAGGTTACATTAAGGTTAAAACTGAGGTGAGTCTGCATGCTTCATCTTCTTTTCTAGGCACAGAGTAAAGATCCCTCGTATTCTCTGCTCTTCTATTTTTGGCAGAATCCATGAATATTTTCATATGTTATTCAAAGACTGAATGGGGGGGACAATTTGTTGTTATACTGGCATAGTGTCCAGATCTTTGTCATTCCCCAGTGCAAGCATTCAAGAATTTTGTGCTAGTCTGAGAATAGGTTACTGATTCTTTCTTCTTGCACAGCAAAAACTGCCTCTGGTGTCTTACCAGATTGCAAATTGCAGTGGTTATGAGAAAGTCTGTTGTATACATTGCCTTTAATGAGTTTGTTTCCTGTTCTTTTAGAATTAGAACAGCCTTACTCCAGTGAGAGCTTAGGATGGGAGGTGATTTGTTCAGCGTGGTGACAAAGGTCCTACTTATAATTGACTTTAAGTGGCTAGGTGAGGAGACTGTATAGTGAGAGCAGACTGTATAGTGGTGAGATGTGAGTGATGGGTTGTACTGTCTTGACTGGACTTTGAGGCAGTCTATCCACATATGGGCTCAGTTTGGCGCAAAGTTGAATGGCATCTGGCAAGTCTTGACAAAGGAAAAGTGCCTTCCCTTGACTGCTAGAAGTTAGCAAAATTTTCTTTTCGGGATGATCACTAATATCAAGGAATTACTTTTTCAGGTTGTGGGTGTGTGCTTGGATTTCCACTCCCAAGGTACTTGTTCTTTTTGTGGCCTTCTACCTGCTCAAACATTCTTTTTGTATCCATGTCCTGCTTCTGTCTGAGATCAAAGTCAGCAAAGGGAACACTTTTCTGAAGGTCACCGCATCTAGGTTTGGCAGCTTGTTCTGCTAAGGAGGGACTATGAAGGATGGGAGGAGGGACTAGAAGAAGGCAGGGAGTGCGTTCTGCAGTTCCCCTGGCCAAGAGAGGGGCACATGCATCCCCTCTGCAGAGACATCTGATATCCTCTGGAGAGAGCTCCCTGGGAAACCTCTGATGTGATTATTTATACTGAGATCATCAGTACGGTGTCGGAGGGTATCAAGAGGTCACAGGATATTAGTTAAAGCATCACCACATTTTTGGGGGATTAATTCCGACATTATGCTTTCTAATGTGGAACACTTCTCATTTAATTGAGTTAATAAATTCAATCAAATGCTAACATTTGGTCTGCAAAATAAGGAATCAAGTCTCAAAAGCATCTTGATAAACGACAAGAATCTTAAATAGGTGCCTTCATAAATTATAGATGCATATATTTACAAACACATACACATGCACAGTGGTGTGAATGTGCCCTTTAGTAAATTAAACACAGTACACCTGAAGCCTGAATTATCTCTTTGGTGGACCTTGAAAATAAGATCTTGGACAATGCTGGACGACATCTATTTTGGGGAACTTGTGTGCTTGTCGTAAAGCTTTGCTAAGTCTATTTCACTTTGGACTTGGCTCAGGTGACTTCACACTTTGGCAAAGGCTGGACACAATGCCCCTTTACCCATTTTTTTACAAAGGAGAGGCTTTTGGTGTAACCTAAGGCTGCATATTTTGTTGGTAGTGTTAGAGTTTACGCTGTGAAGAACTGTGAAGTCAGGAATATTAAAATGTTTGTAGAATTGACAAGCACAGAGAGCTGAGTGTGAAACAGAAAATAACATCCAAACCCTTCAAAATAGCACACTCTTCCACTAACTCTCCTTAAGGATGGAAAAGAGTTTTGATCTGCATCTTCTCCTCAGCTGCTTGACTGCTGGTCTGTGTTGCAGCAGCAGTGCCCTCAAGGCTGAGACCTAAAACAGAACACAGACCATACTTCAAGGGAAAGGGATCTTCAGCAAGAGCTTGCTCAGAGCTGAGGATGTTTGGATATCAGCTGGCTAGTTTTTAAAAAATCCTGCCCTAAATATTTACAAAAACTTTGGAACATTCCACGCCTCTTGGCTGTCCCTTTTTGTGGTCTTGATGAAAAGCACCACAAGAAGTGCCCTGGTCCTGACTTGTTTCCAAGTCTCATTAAGCACAATGGGTTTGCAAGTGCTTCTGTACATACCGGCTGCACTACATCATCCCTTGCATTCCTGGGGCTGAAAGCTGCAGAAGGCAGCCAATGGGGAGCGGAAAAAGAGCACACTTTTTGAGACTCTCTTTTCCCAGCTTCTATTCTTTGCTCCAACCAAAGGAATGAAATCGGAAAGCCATTACCTCATTTCTAAATAGTTTGGAAGACAGCTCACTGCACTATTTTGAACTTGAGGGATTTTTCAGTTGCGTGGAAAAGTGGAAATTTTGTAACTGATTTTTGTTTGTTTGTTTGTTTGTTTTATAAGACTCACACTTCATCACAAAATGAACATGAAATGGTAGTGAGTTGGAAGTTGAAATGTGAGAGTTTGCAGGGGCTTGTTTCCCAGAATTTGATTGCAGGCATATGTCTCCCCTGAGGCTTTTAAGATTTTAGTAATTCATTTTTTCTAGAACTTAGCTGGTGCTCGCTCTTTTTTTGCTTCCCCTACCTCTCTTTTTTTGAATACCACCTGAGTTTGGTAAGGACAATATCATCTTTAGGATTTTGTGAGGCTTTCTCATAAATCCTCTGCTTTAATTTGTTTTCTTCAAATAGCTCAGTACAAAATGTACTAAGAAAATCAATGCTAGGAGGAGCATCATATGGAGAAGCATTAATTGTTCAAGTGAAATAACAAAGTGTCTTATAGACATAATCACAAATGGAGTAGTTTGTTTGCACGTTATCTGATTAACTTAGTCTTTCTAATGAAAAAAATTTCCTTGAATGGGGAACCTCAAAATACCAGGAAAACATCAGTGCATGCCATTAGTAATAACTAAATCAACCGACATACTTCAGACCTGGTTGATTGGAGGTGGTCTAGGCTTTGTATCCATTTTAAAGAGGATACTCCTTTTGTGAGTGCCCAGGCTAAGCAATCATGTGTCTTCCGCCGGCTGGTGCCATAGCAAAGCAAAAGTAATTTTCCAATGCAAGCCAAAATGAAAGCCTTCATCATCAGTTGTATAGTTTTTCTTTTGGATTAGCGTTAATGGCAGCCCTGACCCGAGTTCCACAGTGCATTGTGCATGCAGAAGCTCCTATGCCTTTATAGATGTTTAGTATTTGGGTGCTGCTGACCTGGTCCACTATATAGACCTCCATCCTTTTAATGCTTTGCAAACATATTGGCTGGACTTATCCTTCTCCACAGCCTCTTGGCCAAGAAATATAGGGCTTCCACAGCTCAGTGTCTGTGACTTTGTTTGAAACACAGCTCCCTGTTTTAGCCCATCCCTTTCTCCCATTCACTGAAAGACGCAACATCCTGATCCTTGTCCCTTAGCAGATTGCTCTCTCTCTTTATGATTAGATATCAAAAATATTTACAGAGCCTATTGAAATCTCCTGATGTGCTGTTATATTGCATCTGTCCCTTTTAATTTTTTTATGCCAGCTAATTGAATTGTTTCTGTATTGCATCTATATGATGCAATAAATTAAATGTTGTGTAACATGTACTTAATGCTTTGCTTCCTGTCAGCAATATGGTACAGTTTGCCAAGCTCTATCTAATTGCATGTGTGAAATCCAACATTATGTACCTTTTTTTACAAAGGCTGAAATTCTACTGACGCAGAAGGCATTATACAAGCCCTGTGTATCAGACTTCAAATCAGCTTTTTGGTAGGAAATTAATATTGTAAAAGTCTTAAGTCACTAAAATTAAATACTTTAGTACTTCTATCAAGAGGTACAGTAATTTATTGTGCCAAAGACATTGATATCTAAATGTTTTTCATAGATAAAGAGATATATTATAGGAATTTAGAAGAGGAAATCACATTTTATCTAAACAGTATTTTACTGATTAAAAATGTCAGATGGGTAGAGAAGAGAGAAAAATATTTGTCAAAACACATTTCAGTGGAAAATCAATGACTGAAAAGAAGTCTAAAACATCAGAAATCTGAAAGAATACCTATTTTTCCTTACTTTTTTTTCAAAAAAATTAACTTTCCATGATGTAAAGAAATAGCTTTTTCATTTTCAAACTGGATTTATAACTTGTTTACACATGCAAGCACCTTTGTTTTTTTCTCCTTTTTCCCCCTATTGAGTATATCTTAAGGCTTACATAAATAATAGTTATAATAAACAGTTACTATTGGTTGGTAACTAACATATACTACTACTATTTTTACACAACACCTGAATGCTACTTTATGAAATAAATGATCATTAGAAAATATTAGTTTCATGCGTTTATTTTCCAGATTTGCCAGTGCTTGCCTACTCACCAGGTTCTAAGTGATGGTTCAGTTTAAAATACTAACCCTCAAAATCCTAATAATGTTTTGAATTTGAAACAGAAACCCTAAAAATCACAGTAAGTTCAGTCTGTTTATTTTGGCTTTGAATCAGAAAACAATATCAATAAAGCACTTAAGCATTAAAAGTAATCTAATTTAAAAGTCTATGCTTATCTATGTTGTTAAGTCAGAGATCCTAGAAATGGCATATAGCAGGTGGTGCCTCTGATTTTCTAAATTGTAAAAAATTTGCTGTGGAAGAAAGAGAGCTACATAGAGTATCTTTGTTTCAGTAAATGCCTAAATATTTGGCAGAATTTAAGTGGTTGAAATTTTAAGAGAGTTACTCTCTCATATTCAAATTCATGTTGAAAAGGTCAACTTCAACACAATTCTCTTCAGATGAAACTTTCAGAAAGATTTTATTTTCACTTTGACCCAGGATGAAAACAAGTGTTAAAAGCTTATGAGCTGTCATTAAAAGGAAATGTTCCTTTAGCTTTGGTAGCAAATCCAGATCCATGTTTCCTTCAATGAGTGTCATTAACAACCTCCAAAAAGTGAATCCAAAGAGAGCATAATTCTTGCTGTGCCAATAAAAGTAGCACCATCTACTTGTGAGTTATTTATATCAAACTTTTAGTATAACTTTCTTCTCACAAAGGCCTTGATTCATCAAGGAAATTCAGAATGTGATGAATTCAAGCATGGAAAGTAATCTAATACTAATGAAATTACTCCCATATTTTTTAAGTTCAGAGATGGCCTTCAGTTGCAGTGGAACCAAAAAACCTTCATGAAGGGAGCTATGGTACAAAATATAGGACCAAGCTGTTATATCTGTTGTAAAAATTGAGTATGTTTACTCTAAAACTAAGTAAAAATGTTTCCTAATAGATGCATTTGAGCTGAATTTATGTGGAGCATGCAATGCTATTTATCCTTGAAGATAAATAGCACCTAGATAGACTGTTTCCTATATCATGGTTTTGAGCTGTCCTCTGTTAATTCTTACTGCAGGGTAATAGAAAACCTGCAGCATCATGTAAATGGTGCACACCAACACATAGGCCATTAGTATGAACATATGAGCCCTGAAACACTTTATCTTCATTGTTTTTTAAAAGCACCTTTGCTCTAACCCTTATAAAAAATGCCAAGAAAGACACATATTCTTTTTTTTTTTTTTTCCAATACACTTACTTTCCTTTACATCTGGTGCTAAACTCTTGCTACTCCAGCTATCAAAGCACAGGAACAACCTGTATATGAAGGGAGGCATAAGTCAATAGTACAAAACTGTAAACACTGTGCATTAATGTACTTCTAAGAGCTAGAACAAGTGCACTAGTTTTCATTCAACACTGAGAAAGGTGTCCCGGGATACCACAGTGCAGGAACACAAGGGGAAGTCTTTTGGTTGTAACCAGATGTTGTATTCTTTTTAGCTGTCATTACAGAAAATAACACTTCCCGCAGCATATTTTCCTCTGAATCACGACTGATCTTCAAGACTATCGACGCACCCTTTTCTGCCACAAAAGCCCTTTTGTCTCAGTGTGTTTGGGCGTGTGTGTGTGTGTGTGTCCATTCTGCCCATTTCCTTTGCGCAGTGAAAAACAACGACTCGAGTTTTTCTTGGTTTTGTTTGAAAAACACAATTTGATCGAAAGAGATTAAATAAATCAGCAAGTGATAACATGAAGCCATTAATACAACTTTTCTGCTCAAGTGGTTTGGCATCCTTTATTTGCTGGCTTAGACAATTACAGGCTTCCAAACTAATTACAGTGCAGAACATTATAGGATTCATGAAACTTGGCAACTATCACTTAAAAAAGGGGAAGGAAAGGAAGGAAGAAAAGTTCATAGCTATCCATCATGGAAATCTCCTGAAAGTTCCTTAGAACAGAAATACTACAGTACTGGTAAAGCCTTTCAGCAGCTCTGAGCATTGTGACTTCTAATTTGTAGATTTTTGTTCATTTTTCATGCTTCATAAGCAAGCATATGGAAAATACTGTGCAGATCTCATGCCAGCAAAATGTCTTATATACTATTTAATTTACAGCATCAATGCGTTAATTATATTAACTAATACACAGACTGTAAATAAGTTGACAGTTGTCTCATGAAAACCCTGCTGTAGTTTTCATCCTTTGCCAGACAGAGCTCTAGTCCCTGTTGCTGTAATAGATCACACCAGGGAAAACCATAGGGCTGACTAACAGGTGGCACAGCACTTATGGACTGGGAGAAGTGAAGGTGACACCTGCCTATCCCAGTGCTTCTGGGGAGAAAACTGCAGCTTGGGGGTAGGTGGTGACTGTGGAATGGCATGAACTGGCCCAGCAGGAGAGCTATGGGAACATGCCTCCTCCCAGCTGGGAATGCAGGGCATTTGGTTTGTCAAAGGCCAAATGCCACAAATACAAGGAGGCCGGTCTCTTTTGGGTCAGGGTAGGGGTGCATAAGAGTAATTTTGTTGGTTTGGTTGCACTGATTAAAGTCCAAAAGCAGCAGCTACAGTAAGGGCAAAAATGTGGTTTTTTTTGGCATAACAGTGACCACTGCACATTTCCGATATCATGAATAAGACCTCCCCAGAATCACAAAATTTCCTTTAGAATATGATTTAATGTAATTATTATACTGATTTCTGATCTTGTAGGACTACTATACTTGAGGTACAGGGAAGGTTTTCTAAACTGAAAGTGAGGATCTAGTTGTAAAATATGGCTACTGGAGCAAAGGTTTAAGAACAACCCTAAATGATGCTGCAGTGGGCAATGCACTGTGAGATTACATATGCTTCCAAGCTGAGGAGCTGTATGAGATCTATGGAGCTCCTTTTCTTAAGGACCATATTATTAGTGGTTGGCATTTTGTCCTTCTGCTCAGCAAGAAGGTCCTTGTGAACTTTTTCTGTCCTTAGGATAGCTTTAGTAGACAAACATTTCCTACTAAACATGATAAGAAATCAGTGTAATTTATCGTACCAGCAGTATAATTCCTGTCTCTGTATTGGTGTTTCATTCCTGATAAAGCAAAAGGATTATACATAGGGAAGGGAGAGGAGATTTCCTTAAGCAAGACCAGACTTCTGCTGAGAGAGGTGGCAACTATGACCACCAGCAACAGTGATTTTTTTTTTTTTTTAAATATAATATACTTATCTGCATGTCTTAAAAACCTGCCTGGAAAGCAATCTGGTATAGTGAGTGTCATAAAATGATATTGCACTTGACTTGTAAGTAAGGAAACTTTGGTGGACCAGTTGTGAGACAGTAACTGGGGTGGAGGAGGTCACATTTGTGACCATCATTGGAGTGCAGTGGGATGACTAGCCCAGCTGCCCCCTCAAAAACACAGACCAACTTTTAGGCTTTTTAGGAAAGATAGGTGAGGGAGATGAGGAGAGGTAATAGCCTTCTGTGCCAGTGACCAGCTGGAGAGTATGGAACTCTGCCTGGGGAAGGATGAGGAGCCATCTGAGAGCTTGTGGGTGAAGATTAAAGGGAGGGCAGGGGCAGGGGATGCTAGAGCGAGGGTCTGCTACAGGCCACCTGATCAGGAGAAGGTGTGGATGAAGCCCTCTATAGGCAAATAGGAGGGCTTCATGCTTGCAAGCCCTGTTCCTCATGGGGGATTTCAGTCACCCCAGTGTCTGCTGGAGGAAAAACATAGCAGGGCACAAGTAATCTCGGAGGTTCCTTGAATACCTCAACAACAACTTCATTACACAAGTGGTTGAGGAGCCAACAAGAAGGGGCACCATACTGGACCTTGTGCTCGCAAACAGGGAGGAGCTGGTGGGGAATGCAGTGCTTCAAAGCAACCTTGGCTGCAGTGACCACGAAATGGTGGAATTTGAGATGATCAGGGAGGTGATGAGGGCACTCATCAAGGAAGCTCACTGCACTGGACTTCAGAAGAGAAGACTTTGGCCTCTTCAAGGAACTACTTCGTAGAGTCCCATGGGATAGAGGAATGCAGAGGGGCCCAAGAGTGCTGGCTGAGTTTCAAGGATCACCTCCTCCAAGCTCAGGAGCAACGTATCCCAACAAGGAGGAAACTGGGCAAAAATGCCAGGAGGTCTCTATGGATGGATAAGAAGCTGCTGAGCAAACTCAGAACAAAAAAGGAACTTTCAGGAAGTGGAAACGAGGACAAGTGACCTGGGAGGAATACAGGGAAATTGAACGGGAAGCTAGGGACAAGATTAAGTAAGCCAAGGCCCAGTTAGAATTGGGCCTAGCCAGGAATATTAAGGATAACAGGAAGAGCTTCTATACATATGTTGCAAGCAAAAGAAAGACTAGGGATAATGTGGGCCCACTCCAGAAGAAAACGGGGAGACCTGCCTACCCTGGACAAAGAGAAGGCTCAGGTTTACAGCAACTTCTGTGCCTCAGTCTTCAACAGCAAGTGCTCCAGCCACGCTGCCCAAGTGGAGAAAGGCAAGTGCAGGGACTGGGAGAAGGAAATACATAAGTCCACTGTAGGAGAGGATCAGGTCTGAGACCATCTAAGGAACCTGAATGGGCACAAATCCGTGGGACCTGATGAGATCCATCCATTGGTACTGAGGGAGCTGGCAGATGAAGTAGCTATGCCACTATTCATCATTTTTGAAAAAACCTGACAGTCAAGTGAAGTCCCTGATGCCTGGAAAAAAGGGAAACACAATGCCAATGTTTAAAAATGGGAAAGCAGAAGACCTGAGGAACTACAGACCAGTCAACCTCACCTCTGTCTGTGCCAGACAAGATCATGGAGCAGAATTTCCTGGAAACTATGCTAAAGGCACTGTGAAAATAAAGAGGGGGTTGGTCCCTCAGGGGTCAGTAGTGGGGCCGATACTGTTCAATATCTTTGTCAGTGACATGGACAGTGGGATCAAGTGCACTCTCAGCAAGTTTGCTGACAACACCAAGCTGTGTGGTGCAACTGACACACTGGAGAGAAGGGATGCCATCCAGAGGGACCTTGACAGGCTTGATAGTTGGGACTGTGCAAACCTCATGAAGTTCAAAAAAGCAGAGCACAAAGTCCTACACTTGGGTCTGGCAATACCAGACACACCTAGAGGTTGGGTGGAGAGGTGATTGAGAGCAGCCCTGTGGGGGAAGACTTGAGGTAGATGGTTGATGAAAAACTCAACATGAGCCAGCAGTGTGAGCTCACAGCCCAGAAAGCCAACCACATTCTGGGCTGCATCCAAAGTAGCATGGCCAGCAGGTTGAAGGAGGTGGTTCTCCCTCTCTACTTTGCTCCTGTGAGACCCCACCTGGAGTACTGCTAACAGTTCTGGTGTCCCCAGCATAAGAAGGATGTGGAACTGTTGGAGCAAGTCCATAGGAGACCCACAAAGTTGGTAAGAGGACTGCAGCATTTCCCTTATGAAAACAGGCTGAGAAAGTTGGGGCTGTTCATCCTGGAGAAAAGAAGGTTGCATGGACATCTCAAGTAGCCTTCCAATATCTTAAGGGAACCCTATAGGGAAGCCAGGGAGGGACTCTTTTTCAGGAACTTTAGTGATAGGATAAGGAGTAATGTGTACCAATGGAAAGAGAGGAAATTTAGGTTAGAAATTTAGGTTAGAGGGTTGTTAGACACTTGAATAGGTTGCCCAGGAAGGTTGCAGATGCCCCAACCTTGGCAGTCTTCAAAGCCAACTTGGCCTAGTGGAAGGTGTTCCTGTCCACAACTGGGGGAGTTGGGACTAGATGACCTTTAAGATCCATTCAAACTCTTCAAAATTCTGTAATTCTGTGATTCAAGGCTCAATCTTTAAGCTGCTTTTATTACTCTAGTTAGGGCTATGTGCTGTGTGGGCACTATGAATTGCTGAGTGTGCACTGGTTGTGCCAGAAGTGAGAGGTGGGACAAAACAGGATAACAGCTACTTCAGGGAAAATGTGAGCAGGCATGAGGGAGGTTCTGCCCCACAGACTCTCCATTGCTATCAGTCTTTACTGAGGCAAGTATTGCCCAGCACTCTTTGAAGCTATCCAGTCGTCCATTCTGTTCCCTTTTAATCACCAAACATCTAGGCATTAGTCTTGCTTTCTTTTTTTTTTTTTTCCCTGTGATTAATTAAGTGATCATCCTCTCTAAAGATTTATTTCCTTTTCTGAAAAAAATAAATTGATGGCATTTTTTTTTAATGGAACCTTAAGATTTGATCAATGTCCACAAATGCTATAAGAATACTTAAGGCAAAGCAACAATTTTTGAATTGACCTTTTTTTTTTAATACATCCATCTCATTCCTCTGTGGAGGAAGTCCACAGATAAAAACTAAAATCCAGGCTGAGGTGAATATAGAAACCAAACATACTTTTAAAAACACACCTGTAACTTGATGACCAGCACTGTAACTAATTCAACACAGACACGCCAGTACTTTTCCTTGGGGCAAAGTGCCTTTAATTCCTCCTGTGGTGTGTGCACATGAATGCAGACACACACATGTATATGCAAAAAGGTACACATTCCTGCAGGCACACATGCTTACAGATACACGTTTACTTTTCCAAGTATTGCTGAAGAGCCACTACCATTAAGTAATATGATGCATGGTTGAGTAGCATAAACTTAAACTGGCTAGATTGAGTCTGGTTAATTAAGGTTAGCTCCAATGAGGGTGGGCTTGCCTGTATTTCAGCATGGCGCACGCTCTGCATATGCCATAGGACACCACAGACTTCCAGTGGAAATTTATGTTGTTAATTTGTAATGAAATGTGTTTCATCACGTATTGAATACTACTACAGCATGCACAACTAAACTGAGGGCAATATGAGTAAAAATATCTATGTGACTTTTATATCTGCAGTGCTGTTCTCTATATTCTGATATGAACCATGAGGGCATTATGAGGCTGAGTGGATCTAAATTCTTATAAAATGTGATGTATTTGTTAAAAGATATTTGCCAGATAGTTGTTTAAAGAACACTAGTGTGTTCATTTTAGTGCAGAGGTTTACATTAAATAAGGCTAAAACACACTAAAAGCATGGAGAATGTCTATCTACATTGAGTAGTCCATATTCAACAAAGTCTAGTCTTGAATCTTATACTCTGCTTAGTCAACAATTCTTGTTCTGATCTACCTTACAGTCTGCATTTCATACTGTCAGCAGGGTGATGATGAGGTATAATAAATAGATAAGATTTGCCAGATCTGTCTAGACTCACATCTTTTCCTGGAGCGTCCAAGCCAGACTTGGTTGAAACATCAAATAGGAGCACAATGCCTGCGGATCTCCTTTCTTCGCCACTCCAGCATGGAGTCTTTCTACTGGCCTATTGATAGGGAAGATGGGGATTGATGGGGCAGGGGATGCGACAGATAGCTTTCCTCCTCCTGAAAAAAACTCCTGCCCTCCCTTGTGAATGCCGGATCCAAATTCTTCAGTTCTGGATACTCCAAGTTATAATCTTAACTTGACACATGACAAACACTGTGAAATACAGATTGCTGGAGCCAAAACTAGACATCTGGGAGTCTGGGGAAAAAAAAAAAAAAAAAAAAAAAAAGGGAGAATTAGACATGTGCTAGTAGCTTTAAGACAAATGCTAATAGAGGAAACAGAAACGTGATGATTGCTTCTCCTGGAGGATTGCAGAAATCAATCCCAAGCCTTAAAAAAGGTGCAAAAAGTTTATGAAAGAGGATGAAATAGATTACATGTGACATGACAGAATTTTTAGCAAATCTAAAACTTGAAAGAATTCAAACCCTCTCAAGATGATACTCAGCTTTCTCTCAGTTTACACTGTAGATTATACCATTCCTTCTTTTGTGCGACAGGAATTGGGTCCTTTTACATGGCTTACTTCAAACTTGAGGAAACCAAGGGTAGGACATTTTATAGCATAGAATCCTGTCATGCAAGAAAATGTGGGTGATGGCCACATATGTGGCAGCTGGAGAAAGTCACAGTGACTTGGAGTAAGGGTTTGCTCTCAACCTGCTGCCACAGTTATGTGTTTGATCCTCTAGGACAGCAGTTTAGGAGATCTGTGTGAAAATGAAGCATCTGCAGCATAGAAGTTCTCTCCACTGTTTCCTGAAGATTGATGTGAATAGGTGCATGGAGTTACTTTTGTTTCTCAATTGTGTTTTGATGTATCCTGTGTGATGTAAATTAGCATTAGTTAGCATACAGATTTGAAATTAAGGAAAAACCAAAAATGCCACACATATAAAAGTTCATATCTATAATATCTTCATGCAGTAGAGATGATGACCAAAATTTTAAAGGCAGAGAATAACATTAAACTTCTTAAAACATACCCAGGACCACAAATTGAAAGTGTTGGTGAATACACTCAGTTTCTGTTAACTTCACAGAAAGTAAATATAAGGATTGGCTTTGTTTAAAAAATATATCAGCTATCATTTCAGGTTGCCTAATGAGATAGAGCTTGTGGCTGCAGGTTTCACATCCCTTAATAATATGCTGTAGAAAGAAGGGCAGAACAACAGGAAGCAAATAAAGGTGCAGAAGAAAAGGGAGAAAGATATGAAGGGATTGATCAAGGGCAAAAAGCAGGTGAAAGAGGGGAAATTGCATGATAGAGACCATGAACAGGGAAGAGAAAGGAGAAAGATAAGAGCTCATGCACAGATGATGAAAGAAAAAGCTGGAGGAAAATGGATGGGTTGCAGGAAAGACAAGAGAAAGAAATGACTGAAGAAAAACCTACCCAGGGACTCTTGCCAGTCATGGACAACACAAAGCACTGACCCAAGGGAAAACGATTCTGAATCTGGCTGGGAGACAGTCAGAGTGTTGGGCCTCTGCATGGGTTTTTGAGGAAGGGGCCTTGCTGATTTTCCTGAAAAGTGGGTCGCCATGGGTTTTAAATGTGGAAGAGTATATATTGAAAGGCATTTTTGATCCCTGTCAGAAGACAAAAATTGGAAGAGGACTTGAAATGTACCATTCTGTATAAGGTGTCAGATAGCAGACAGACAGAGAACAATTAAGACTGCACGAGGCTCTCCATCAGCAGCATACAATGGGAATAGGATTTTCTTTTTCCCCGGATGTCAGCTCAGCCACTCAGGCGAGACGAAGAGAATTTCTTCCACTTAAGAAATCCTTTGTTCAGGAAAGAGCTGTTCAGGCTTCTGTTCCCTCCCCAGCAAAATTGTATGTAGTTTTCACGAGAAGACTTCACTTTCTGAGCAGCATTGGTAACCAAACAGCTTCTGGACAAAGTGCAAAGTGCAGCAAGTCCAGAGTATTCTTGGAGTCTGACAGGAAAAGAATGAATGGAAACATTTTCAAATGCAAAAAGTTGCTATTTATTCTTGCAAAATTTGCCATAGTGATTTTTGTCCAGTGAACCTTGCAAGCACAGAACTCATGTTTGTTTTCTGCAGAGTGTATGCTCAGTCCTGTTTGCGTTTTTGTTGAATTGTGGTGACTGTATTCTCAGTACAAGAAAACTGCATGTAAACCTGTATAAAACCTGTCTAGATCCTTGAGGAAGTGTAGATCATTCTCATGAAAGCTCTTTAACTAGACCGCGAATATCCAGCATCTGTGCTATTTTAGTTACATCTTTTCTTTTCTCCTGGTGTGCAATACTGCATATTTAAAAAACCGAAAAAACCCCCAAAAACCCCACAAAACCAAAAAACCAACACAGTGGAGCTGTTCAACAAAGAAGGGAACGAGACAACCCCACTACCAGAATTTAGGTAGCCTTTGTTCACTGAGATTAAAACTACTGGATGCAGCAGAAATTACTCTTCTGAATTTTTTTCTCTTGTGCTATGAATACATATGTGCACATACATGCAAAAATGCTGGAATGGACACGCACACACTTGCAGAGATGGAGACTTGGAACACAGACTTTATCACCCAACTAATTGTACAAATTTAGTATACTCTCTGGATTTTATTACCCTACCGATACTATAGCAAAATATCAGGTTAACAATAAACACATTTATGTGTAAAACATTTAAAGACTCATAACATTATTAAAACAAGTGTGTGACTTCCCATCGTGTGTACATTACTTGGAATTTCTTATTCATAAAAGTAAAAGAAATCCTTGACATAGTTTCAAATACAGAGGTACTGCAATCTTTCCTTTTTACTTTTGTTTCACTCTGGCTAACTGGAGTGTCAGCATTTATGTGTAGTGCCCTGTTGGCTCCTAAATTCCAGACCAGGAGTCTCACAATTGGGTTAGATACTGGATCTTACTCAGTGGAAGGAAAGAAGGATGTCTGAACCATCATTTCACGAAGCCACGTAACTAAAATGCACATTCAGGTCTTTATGTTGTAGTATAAATACAGAAACACTTGGGAGTCCATTCTGTCAGTGGTATCTCCCTTATTGAGTTACTGATTACTGGTAACACACTTTACACAAATCTACATCTTAAGATCGCTTGGAAATGTCACCTCTTGCATACAGTGGCTATTCACTTGTTAATGGGTGTTTCTCACCAGGATCTCATTACAGTTGTGCCCCATTGTCTGCCCTCACATCCAGTTAATTTTCAAGTGTAGTGTTATATACTGGTTCGGATTTGTGTGCTTTTAAATTGTTTGGTTCCTTGATATTCACAGAAAACACCTCTCTCTTCATGTGTGACCAGGAGGCTGAGATCAGCAGGAGGAGATGAACACTAACTTGCTTTACAAGCTGTCCCATCAGAATGTGGGCTGCCTGGCTGATAGGTCATAGAGCAAAGCTTGGATTTTTTTTGAGGAGAAAGGAAGAATGTGCAGTACTGATTGATCAGGGGGACTATGAATGCTTTGTGCGTGGAATTATTTTAATTTTTTGGGATATTATCTCTAATTTAGAGCTTTATTTTGGAGAGTGTATTCAATCATCACATGGCTGCATTCATAAATACATCAAGAGGATTCTAGAAAAAATTAGCAATTAAGCAATTAGAACAGAACAGAACTTGTATGTGCAAATGGCTTTTGCTGCACATATTTGACATTCTTCTGTTGGCACCCTTTGCTTTGTAGTCTGGATGTCTTTACACATCCTGAATCTGTCTCTTTTTAACCCTTCCTTATTTTCATCAATTTATTACGAATAAAGTTGTGTGTTAAAACAGGAAAAAACCCCTTACATTCTGAATCACCTTATTTTTTCAAAACCAGACTACTGTTCCCATTTCACCCTATTATGAAAAACTGCAAAATGCATATGGGACAGGATGGAAAGTCCAGGTTTAAGCAGAATTCATATGACCATAATTTTTCTTTGACAATTAGGAATAAATGGTAGATAAAAAACCAAACCAAACCAAACAAAACAAGACTGAAAAAGGAGAAGAAAAGCCAGAAAAGAATATCAAGTGTTTTGTATTCTCGCAGTTATCTGCTACTACGTTTGTACTGCATATTTACTAAAGCCAGAGCTGCACTACCCAGTGCTTCTCATTTTAAAACAATCATTTATGGGTGTTAAAGTATGCCTGTGAAAGCAGAAGTGTACTATGTCAATCAAAGCTAATCACTGGTACAGGCAAAGTGCTTTTGTTGGCCTCCATGCTCTAAGCCGCACTTCCACATCTGTGTTTGAAGAGATTAGAGAGGTGCTTCATACAAGAACTGTATTACTTAAAGCTGATCGACAGTATTTGGAATAAATCATGAAAAAGTTGAGTGCCAGAAGGAAAGGCACGGTGAGAGAGTTTAAAATGGACTAGGGCTAAATCTGACTCCTTCCCATCCTTCCCACCCCTCCGTCCCCCAGATGCACATGTATAAACATCTACACAATTGTTCTTCCGAGAGCAATAGTGGTTATCTTCCCTCAGCCACTTTGCAACTAATGCGCAGCTACAGAGCCAAATGTACCCGAGCTTGTTTTTACTGAGATACATATTGTTTATTGGCCGAGGCATTGATACTGTATTTGATGTGTTTATTGCAGTCAGGACTGGCAAGGGATGGGGAAATGGGTGTTAAAGGAGAAGAAGCTCTTGCAAACTGCCGTGGCTTGGAGTTCTGCTGCTCCCCCCCACCTCCATTTCCAGCAGCACTCTCGCCTCATGAATGCCATACACTTTCAAATAAATTATGAGTGACAAGTATTTGAACCAATAAAGAGGGCACCATATTTTATATGCAGTAAATTTAATTCCAGATTGTGTTTCACCTCAGCAGTGTGACATGTTTATTGCCGCTGAAAGATGAAAGCACCAGGAGTTAGAGACAAGCGTCAGCAGTTCTACTGGGCACCCGCAAAATGAAGATTTGACAGACTGGTGGCTGAGCCCGTGAAATGAAATGCCAGATCAAATTTTACCCAAAAGGGGTCAGATGTACTGTCATGCCCCCAGACTCTCAATACCAACTGAATAAATGACTCTGGTTCAACAAGCTGCCGAGAAAGGTGGTGCGCAATCCATAACTCACTGCTAGAGGGCTACGATGCCTTTCAAAATGCACCGATGATCAGTAGTGCCAGAGCTGGCTTTGAGGATACGATGCGATGAAGTAACTCTGTTGATGCAGAGACATTTTGAAAAGTACTATTAACCAACCTCCAAAATTTGTTTGGTCTGCCTTTGTCACCTTTGTCCCACAGTTGGCCCTGCAACTGCCCACATTAACAAAGAAAATCAAGGAATAAGGCTTAAAATTGCTTAAACTTTGGAGGCTGAAAAGGATACAGAGAATCATCATGCTTGTTCATTCCTTGCCAAGCTTTGCCACCTTTTGCCATGTGTAGCAGCA
>NW_020955683.1:356743-431828 GCF_003031625.1 Empidonax traillii
TTGCCATGTGTAGCAGCACTTACTCATGTGAGCTCTCCCACTGGGAATTCATAGAAACTATTTGTTTGAGGGTTACTTAACATAAGTAAAGCTGGCAGAATTGGATCTGGTATTTGCATGCAACAAATTATATTAAGGGCAACTTGTATGCAGATTTAATTGCACAGTGCTGGAAAGACACTTAGAGAATCTTTTGGCTTTTAGTGAATCTTGCACACTAGAGACCTGGTCAGCAAAACAGTTTCTACTGACTCTTTTAAAAGTTTCAGATCAAATACCACTCATTGCCAATGACCACAAACACTAAAACATCTCTATCAGTGACACTATCAACCACAGTGCTTCAAGATTCAGATAATAGGAGTGTCAAATCTGCAGGTCAGTAAGGTAAACTCTCTGCTTCTTAAATCCATCTTGTATCTGCTGGTAAGACAAGACATATTTCAAGCTGCTACTGCTTTGAAGTAGTTATAATGTTTTTTCTTCACATAATAGTGTATGGCTGTTCCAGATGTTTACCTCATTCCTGGTTATAAATCCCTAGTTTCCAGACTGAAGCTAGTCATGGGCAGTTTATACCTATTTGCTCTTGTGTCAGTCTTTTCAAAATAGCTTCAAACCTTTGTAAATAGCTTTTCCCTCTCCCAGCTATTTTCCAGCCTGTTGTGTATATACCCAGTCACCTGAGCATTGTTTTGCTAAATTTACTAAGATCTAAAATTTCCTTTTAAGAATCTAATTAGATTCTTCCATCCTGATCTAATATGACACATTCTGAGGTCTCCAATCATCATAGTATTGTTCTGTCACTAGTCCAAATATACCAGCAATTGTATACACACTGCAATTTGGGTCAAACTGAACAGGGGTGAGTAGAGCTCTAAAAAATTTTCAAGGTACGGAATACAAAAATACATAAAGGGCTGAACCTCCATCAGAAAGGTAGTGCTTCACCACCCTAATTTTGCGCTTGCCTTTTCATGGCAATCCCGTGCAGTACCTTGTACACAGTGCACAATTGCCACCAGCTAGGAAGGGCAACATCTCCGACAACTGAAACGTCCTCTTTCTAGTTCCTAGCTGTCTGAATGCCCAGATGTTATCAGATATTTGTGATACTCATACAAAGTAACTGACTGCCTTTTCTGTGGACATCCCAGGGTGCTCTTTCCAGGTATTCCCTGATGCCATCTCACATTGTTCCTGTGCACCTATACAAAGACTCTGAAGAAGATATTGATAGCATTTTAGTTGGCTCAAAAACTTAACACGAATGGAAATTATTAGGCCTAGAGGACCCCACGGGTCTCCAGGTTACTCATGGTGGAGCCTCATCAGAACATTTGCAGCCCCTTAGGAGACAAGTGCCAAGTGAGAAATTTGGTACAAGTGCTGCTAAGTGTGATCACCCTCCAAGTCCATTTCTGAAATGAATAAAAGCAAAGAGTTTAAATGACACATCTGAAAAGAAAGAAGAAGGTGTGATTTCCTCATCCCTCCAATGAGTCTCTTGTTACTGTTCTGCATTTAGGTCTGACTGTCTTTAAGTCACTTGGTGCTTGCTCAAGACTGCCTTCATCATCAGATTGCCTGGACTACTCACCCTGCTCTAACTAGCATGGACTTGCAGATCTCTGCATGGATCCTGCAGAATGAGGCATCATCTCCACATACATCACATCATCTCCAGCAGGCAAGCTGGGGTCCTTGAGTCGATAGTACAGAGCTGAAGTCAGGATTAAGGCAGGAACATAATGTTTGTGTAAACAAGGTAACATGCTATACGGAATATCAGGCAGCGTGGCCTCCACTTGAGGACATCTTGTCAGTCCTTTTAAATGATCCCTATGTTTCACTCTTTAAGAGTTATCATTTTGAACAAACAATATAGGTTTTATTAGTTTATAGTTTGTTAAGCCAGGTTTTATTTTAATCCAGCTGCAGTAAAGTTAATGAACTACAATAATTGCTACAATAAAATCCCATGCAGTGCATTGCACATAGAGTACAAACACCACCAGCCCTTGGGCAGTGCTAACAATGTGCAGAGATTCAAAAAAAACCCACTTCAGCATCTTTCCTCCAAAAAAATGAAACAAACAAACAATAAATAAAATTATTCAGAAATTTAGCAGATGACATTGTGTCAGGCCCTCCTGTTATTTAAGCTACAAACTTTGTGACGACAAGTCAGAAATTCCTGAGCTGAGCAAGTGCCAGGCCTAGGAAACAAACACGTAGAACCATGAATTATTGTATGCTTTCTGTATATAGATATGTTTATAGAAGTACATATATACACAGACACATGCACATATATATGTGCATTTAGCTGCATCAACTAATGACATCGTACATCCTCTATTTCTATAGGAACTGTCACACAGGGGGTAAGCATGTATTTACACTGAGCTAGTGTCTTCTCCAACTTTTACGATTTTATTGTTTTCAATATGTAGGTATTGTAGAAGCAATACTTTATTGAATGTCACCCAAAATCTCTTAAATTAAAAGCCTGAGAAAAAAAGCCAAATATCGATCTAACCCCTTATGCAACACTGTATTAGAGGGCTTGGATTTTTTTTTTTTTCTGTTTGAAAGTTAGGACATCATTGAAGTTTTTCTGCAGAAAATCTAAAGGTTTTACTCTGAAGGACTTTCTGCAGCAGAATTCCCAATGAGAACAGCAAAAACAGGCATGAAAAATATATTAATACAGCAAGCTCTGTGTTTTACTTGGGCCTCAATAGCAAAAGCTTTTTTTTCCTACAGAATCAGAGCAGATATTATTACTAGTAAAAGAAGAAAAACTATATTTTTCATAAAAAGAGGATCTAGCAAAAGGAATTCATATGCACCGGGTTTTTTATTTTTATTAGTAATTGTTTCTATCTACTTAGATTATCTACTTTTATTTTTTTATTTATCTGTATGGGAAATGGTCATAAGCTGAAGGAGTATAGCTTTAGATTAGATATTAGGAAGAAATTCTTTACTGTGAGGGCAGTGAAGGAAGCACTGGAACAGTGCTCAGAGAGGTTGTGGACTGCCCATCCCTGGAGGTGTTCAAGATAAGACTGGATGAGACCCTGAGCAACCTGGTCTAGTGTAAGGTTCCCTCTCTATAGCAGTGGGGTTGGAGCTAGATGATTTTTAAGGTCCCTTTGTGTTCTAACCCCTCTGTGATTCTATGATCATTCAATGACCTGTCTAGATTTTTAAAAACCTTGTAAAACATTTCCAGTTTTAATCCTGAGATGTACCCAGAAAACAGAAATCTTTTTATGTGATACAGAGCAATACTGGAATCTTTTTACTTTTCTTCTTACAATAACTTTTCAATTTCCTTTTATTCAATTTGCATGAAAAAATCTACACAAATCAATTCTGTTTTTCTAATTTTATTCATCCAATCCTTAAGTTGATTAAGGCTAACTCCTGAAGTCCTGTAGATGACCAGATCTTACTTATTCAAATAAAGCTTTTTATTCAAATAAAAATTCTTACTTATTCAAATAAAGCTTTTCTTTGAACTCTTTTGGAGCTTTTTGTAATCAAAAACCCTATGAAATTTAGATTTTACTCATTGTGTATTTCAAACCCCTCTAATAGACAGAGATGTTTTTTACGGATATGACTGAATTTTGCATGTGACCTGTGTTAGTAATAAATTATAATGTCTTAACAACTAGTTGCTAATAGATGCAACATATGTAAGTACTTAATTGTAAGCCTGTTCATAGATCCAATAATGCCGACAAGGCTATCTATATATCTTAAATTTTGTAATCGTTTGCAGAATTGGACTCTAACACTTGCTACAGTCTAGATCAGTTCACTCCAGGGATTAATAGAGCATCTTACTCTGCCAGACCCTCAACTAAGAATAAGCTGAAATAGGTTCAGCCCGACATGATCTTGATGAATAGTTCAGACTGTATAAAGTTTATGTTATTTTAATATACATTAGCCTTTGGGGAGGGAAAGGTATTGAAGTAGAGCATGAAGAAAAAGGATTCAGTGCCTATCTCAGACAGAGTTTCTTTGTCAATTTGGGTAAGTCCCTTGATTTTTCAGTGCCTCGGTTCTCCCTCCATAAACTGAGGAATTAATATTAGCTCTTTTATCTGCCTTGTCTATTCATACAGAAGACCCCTCGGAGCAAGGATTGCCTCTTGCTGTATGTATTGCATTATTGAAGTGACATTGCATCCCTTCCCTTCATTTCTCTTTATGTTCAACTGAGTTAGCCTTTAAGGTTCTAAAAGTATGCACTATTTTATTAATTTTTGTAAAGTGGTTAGTCTGATATAAATGAGAAATGATAAAAACAAAAGCAAGTAATAAATCATGTTTAGCAATGAAAATACTTTATGACTGCAACTGATGGTAATTTTAACATTTCCCCGGTTCCCCTCTGTAAAATTATCTCAATTTAGACTCTTCTGACAAACATTCTTTCTTCATTCTAAGCTCTATTTCAGATATTTTCTCAATAACCTTAGCTAGTAAAAGTATTTTGATCAGAGCATTTCTTTTTTAAACATTTTAAATTGTTTTTTTTATTTGTTCATTTTTTGTTGTTGCTGTTGTTTTGATTTGGTTTGTTTTTGTTGGGTTTTGTTTGGTTTTGTGGGTTTTGTTTGTTTTGTTTGTTTGTTTGGTTTGTTTTTGTTTTTGTTTTTTTTTTTGCAGGCCAAATCCTCAACTGGAGTAAATCAAAATATTTTCAAAGTCATCCTCAAAGCTTTGAAGAGCAATATAGACCTGCTGGTACGGATTTGTGCTGACTCACATCTCCTGTCTTGCTTTACATGATGGAAATATCTTGGCCTGGTCCCTCTCAGTGAAAATCACGGAAAACTGTTAACATCAGAGCAGAGGATACCACTGTCTGTCCTCCAATTTCAAAAGGGTGTTATCTTCTCAAAAAACCTCTCAGGTATTTGTCCTTTTAAAGTTTTACTTGCTTACATTCTTAGAAGTTTCAGGTTATTTTGAGTATTTACTTTGTTACTCAATTAATTGACATATTGTGAGAGGGAACTCTCCCATTAAACTGTTCAGTTTGCCTAGAATCTGATTCTACATCTAAATCTCAATTTTTCCTTAAATCTAGAAGAAAAGAGTGCATTCAACCTTTGTTTGTGTTGACCTAGATAGTAAAGAATGTGCGGATGACATACAGTGTTAGAGAATATCATTATTTTCAAATATACCTTCTAAGATAATGCACAAACAAAATCTTACCTGTCTGCATTACTTCTGAGTGGCTTTAACATATTAGGATATATTAGGGTGTCTTTCCTCTCTATCAAGGGCCCAGTCACATCCTGTGAGTTGTGTAAGCAGCATCGAGGAGGGCTCTGATCCCATGCACTGCAGTTGGACTCGCCCATGAGGAGACCTGTTCAAGAAGACCCATCAACCCACGCAGGCTGCCTGTGATCCGGGTTCTGGGGTTTGAGACTAAAACATTTGTGCTACCGTATTAACAATTTTGATTACCAAATCTCGCGAATAATTAAGTAGCTGTAGGGAACGGTAAGTGGCCATGTATAACACAGTTGGGAAGAATATTCCTGGAGTGCTTTGTGAAGGAACTTTAAAAGTAGATGAATCATTATTCCTAACCCATCTTTGAATTTAAATTGCACACTTAAGCAAACTTTGAACTGTACCACACAATAAGCATAACAAGTAAACCTGTGCTTTTAATAGTTAATCATCTGATGCATGACAAGTATCATTCTGAATTCTGTGTGAACTGATTCACAAAAATCATTCAATAAATTAATGTAGTTTTGCAATATTATCAGCAAAATAGGCAAGCAGCCAAATGTCTAATGACAATCTGAAGGGTTTTGAGATGTGTCTGTCTCTGTGTTATATCAAAATTGTTTTCAAAACAGAAGCACCCTGGAAAAAATTAAGCAACACCACATGAACCATAACACTATTATGAAAATTCAATAAATAAATAATGTGACTTATATGCAAATAAATTTATCCATCCTTCAACTTTGCCATCAAACATTTTTTTAGTGGCCCATTCTGACTCCCAGTGAAATAAATGGCAACATTTCCTTTGACTTTTAGAGAAATGAATTTTCTTCTGTATCCAGCATTTATTCAAATCTAGTGTACTTTTTACGCAGTATAAATACCACATTTGAAAAGCCTAAAAAGGAGCCACTCCGAAGAGAGGGTAGCAATCTGTCAAAGCAGTGGTTATTGTCTGGAGCATTACCTGTCTTGCAGGTGCTATTCCCTTTCATTTATCTTCCAGCCTCTATCTGATGGATTGGGGATTATTGCTCTTTTGGCAATCAGATCCTGAACATGTCTCCTATTTAACTCTGGGCTGTAAAAAAGGGAAAATTAAAAACCATTATGAGACCTCCATATAATTAATCTTCAGATGGCTTGAAGCTTAAGCATATAATGTCCTCAGTATACTGTCTACTATAACAAGTAACAGGAGGGAAAAAAAGACGACATATCAATACACTTTATCCAAGGGAAGAAATTCCAGTTGTAGCATTAAATATAAATACAATAGTGTGTTGGCATAATGTAGTAAGGTTCCTGTACTATTAAAGGCTTTGTTCTAAAGCATATCTGTGTACACAATGAGATGATGAATACAGTGCATCACATAGCTAAATTTAATATATGCAGGGGTATGATGTTTGCAATGCATGCATTTCAGCAGGTCCCATTAGTGCGCCTTTCCCCTCCAGTGAAAACAGAATGAACCACAGCCCCTTCTGGTTTGCATAAAGCAAACAAAATTAGATTTGCTTTGCTGAATTGAAACCCGCTTGGGATTGTGAGCCTCTCTCGGGGACAAATTACTTCAAACAATCCCTTTGTACCATAACAAAATCAAAAAATTCAGGCCAATCAACATGGCTCAAAACCCTTAACACAAGAATTAATAATACAACCTAGTCTATTTTTATTGCTTCTGAGCTACAGATCCTTGTTTTAATATAATTACACTTATTTGTGGTCCACATGTTAAATAAGCTTGCATATGTTAACTAATGTGACATAAAACAACTTTTGTAATTTCACTATTGCTACCAGTTTTGTTCCCCCTAGAGTAACATCCCTAACATAGGACAAGCTGAACTTTAATTGCATTAAATTAAATCAATATTATTACTTTTTTGGCCTATATAGATAGAATAATAGACATCTCTGAAGTTAAATATGTCAAAAATATTTCATTTAAGTTCAGTTTTAAGTCATATTTCTTGGTGAGTTTCCAAATCTATTCATTCCTTCAAAGAAATAACTTTTTCTTTCTAGCGGAGAAAGCTCATTTAAGGCGGCACAGGGTTTTCACCACTTATTAGCATAATACCTTTATCCTCCATGATGTGATGCAGGTAATGAGCACAATGTACTTGCATGCCAAATTTGACTCTGAACTAAACTGATTTTTGCAATATTTCCAGATTTTTTTGAGGAGTACACCATTTTGAGCATTGTGACTACTTAAGTTGAAAACACGCTGTAAAGAAAGACAGAGAGTTTACTTGCTTTCTTCATCAGACACACTCAAACCAAACCACAGGGAAGTATGTTTGTCATTTCTGTTTTCATCAATATTTTATATATTGCTCCAGACAGTATTATTTCTTAGCATTTTTCAAACTCCAACCTTGGTGTTGCACAATATTATTTTAAATACAGCAAAATAATGGCAAACATAACCAGCTCTGATTTCCCATCTTAACGTAATACAAGATTATGGACAAAAAAGCAGGAGGTCACTTTTATTACTTTCTAATAAGACTTTACCTTATATGAGGCTATAAGCAATATATCAAGATGTCACTTTGTGCCTCCTAATATGACATTGTGGTGATGGAGGGAACCAAGGAGTTAGCACAATTTTCTGAAGTGTTCTCCCCAGAAGCCGGTTTCTGCAATGCACAGTCTTAAGCACTTGGAAAGGAAAACGCTGACATAGGACAGAATTATACCCTGACTCATAGTCCATGTAACCCAACTGATGGATGCATAACGTATCAATCAAGACAGTTCTACTCCTGGAATATGTATTTTCTTCACAGAAAACAAAACCAACATTTTCCCAATTTAACCTGAAAAATTAAGTCTGGAGATGCACAGAAGAAATAAAAGTTTCAGGAAAGTAAGGAGAGCTTTTTTTTGTTTTTTATAGCCATAGGAATTTCAGAATTAATATTTGCATTTGAAAATGGTGCCAAAAAATTAAGAAACAGAAAAACATAGAGCACCTTAACCATGCTCCATACTGCCACTGTGCATGCATACATGACTATTAGATAATAGCACTTTTAATCTTAATAAAACTGACTTTGATTCCTAAAGATGGTTTAGCATTTTCATTTTTCATCTCTCATGTTGCTAGCAAGTGGACTTCGCTGGACTTCATCTCCCTAATTAAGTCTTTTTTTACTACTCCAAATTCCTTAGGACTATAATCAATGCATTAACACCTATTTTCCTCAGGCTTTTAATAGTTGTTTTATTTGCAGAAGAGAATAGATCATATCATCCCTTGTCTTTCTCCAGGTGGACAGATGAAGTTTTGCAGTAATATCTAAATACCAATTTACACTGGAAGGAAGATACTGTCCAGAGGAAGGTCAGATGGTTGTATGCCAGGTATTAGAGTTAATATGAAGCATTATTACCTAGAGAGAAATAATACCTGCCAGGACAGCAAAAGGAATAATAGAGATTGGTCAAGTTCCATGTTTTAGACAGATTTTAATACTTAAAGCAGACTAAGGAAATAGACTTGCCTTATGCATTCCCCATTTTATAGGGGTTCATCCCAGTACAACCGCTTTTATTTTAAAACACTGGATTTTAATACTTAAAGCAGACTAAGGAAATAGACTTGCCTTATGCATTCCCCGTTTTATAGGGGTTCATCCCAGTACAACCGCTTTTATTTTAAAACACTGGTAGGTTTGTTGGGCTAAATCACCAAACCACAGAAGCTTAAAAAGCTTCTGCAAAATGAAATTCCACACAGTTTACCAAGATGAGTATCTCAAAAGCAGGGGCAATGAGATGGCAGCTGCAGCAACAGCAGCAGGAATGAGCGGTGCCACTGTGGATGATGAACAACTGTTGCAAGGGGAGCCTTCAGCACAAGGGAGAAGCAGGCTAACCTCACTAACTGCCCAGCTGTAAAGTGATCACCTGATTTAAAGGCTAATATTCAAAATACAAAACTATTACATATTTTCTGGAACATTTCCTACCTGCTCCTTTCTCTCTGGTGCTATTTTGTGCCAGACCAGATCCTACAACACTGGCAGCCCTATGCTGTAGCCCATAAAAGCCTCAGAGTTAAGATACCAATTTTTGTTAAAATAAACTCTGCAATTGCAATGTCATGCAAATGCTCTGTGAAGGAACACCAACTTTGTTTAAATATCAGTAAAAACAGTGTCTATGGAAACTTGCTGTATGGTGTAACAAGTTTGATACGCTGTCATGAGTTAAATGCTGTTCTTATTTGTGCAATACTATCCTCTTAAACCTCTGTTGCACCATGCAGCCACTGCATGTCACTGTTAAGGCAGAGCAACAGAAGAAGATTTCAGAAAGATTTATAAACTTCTAGTGGAGATGAATGCCACTATCAGCCAGATAAGAGCTGCCCCCATACGTATATATTCATTTATTGTTTAAACTCCAAGCAGTTGAAGTGCTCGGAAGAGTTCACAGTCCGCCCTGTGCTTCACAATTTAGATTGTTTAGGGTTTTCCATGCATTTGTTATGTATTTAAGTGTGTGTTAAACCATTAGGTCCCAAGAAAATCATAGTCATTCATGATTCATTGAGTCATTCATATCTGAAAGTTGTGCCCTAGCGCCAGTGTATTTTCTTGGGTTGAGATATGTTCCTCCTACAAAATATATAAAGTATTATCCATGGGCAATTACCCGCTTCTACCCATATTTCAGGGGAAGCACTTTTAGCAATATAAATTATTCATATTATATAAAGCAGCATATAAGTGGTGTACTCTGTCAGAAACTCAGCCTTTTTTGTCATAGGGGCTTTGGTTTTTTTATTTAATCTGAGGGCAAAATTCTCTTCAAATCTACATGATAGCAGTTTGCTTCAGTATTCCTCAGTATGTAGATTTCCAACTGGTATAAAGGAAAATACATATGCCAGTATAGTAGATTAATGTAATTAAGAACTATAGAGCAGATCTGAGAGGAAATTTTGGCCTTGTAGGAATATATCACTCTTTCAAAGGCAAGTAAGGTTAATTAAAGTTCTATAATTAAATCAATTATTGGTAATAATGTATTTCTTAAACTGTAGGATCTGGAAAGGCTTCTTGTCTCTGCGTTTTTGCGCGTCACCTCCTGCTGTGGTCTGGCTTCACGCTAAGAGCCAGGTCTGCACCATCTCTCCTTGTTTCTTTTCTCAATGCACTGGGGAGAAAAGCAGGACTTGATCTGGAGGGGAGATTGATTCCTGACATGGAGACAGATCTGGGAATCGGACCCCGCCTCCAGTAGTTCGCACCTGCTGCACAAACACAATGACAAAATCAATGCAAGTTGTGGCTTCTCTGTACCATGTTGAACAAATATAGATTTAAACCATCCCCACTGTGAAGTGCTTATGCTCACACCCTAGATAGTAAACAATACAATGCTATTTGATTGCCCTCGGAAGTCATATATTCTGCCATCTTAGATCCAAATTTACTTTTTCACAGTCATTTGCCTATGAATTGTTTTAAGAAGTGTTCAAGGAGCAGTGATGGTGATCCTTAGCTGCACTTTTCTAAGGAAATTAGGTGTCACTGTAGAGACTTTTCGAACAATCATATTACTTCACTGGCTTTACATGAAAACCTTGATACTGATCTTATAAATAGTTCCTGCTAATGCATTTTGGGTGAAATGCTGCCAGGTTTTAGTGATGCAAATTAAGATGACTGTAAAATTGTTACTTAGTGATTTTGTTAAATGTAAATTTGCAGTGTTGGATAGTGTCATTCTGTTTCTTGCCGTATGTTCAAGCTAACAGGCAGAACCATGCTCATTTGTATAATGTTAATATCTTCTTGCTTAACTTTTATAACATTCTGCACAAATTAACTTAAGATCCTAATAATCAGGCCAGCTATTAAAGAATTCTGTGATGTGTTCCAAAATGAAGTGTGTAACGCCTATTGGGTTCACACAATAATTACAGGCTGACTGCCGTCTGCTCTTCTCATCACAGTGACACCTGCTAACAAATATGTTGCTAACTGTGTTTGCAGCATTACAAATAGGTAGGCGCTTATTGGCTGCTACAGGGCGAGGGTGCCTGGCCTGTGTACTTACCAGGGGAAGGTGATTTAGCGAGTCTGCTCTGATGATCTGCTTTTCGCAGTGTGAGACTGTGTTTTACACCCTAGAGTTCCCAGGTATGGTGTCACGGCACAGATACTCCCCTTTTCACCTCTCCCTTTTCCTGCTATAGCATCCTTTTGTGGCTATAGGGTTTTTCAGTTTATTGGCATTTCTGCTGAAAAAAAAAAAAAACTGAATAATTTGGGAAGCTGGAGGACAAACAGTTCCTTTTGTGTATGTCTGTATGCATAAGTGTGTGTGCGAGGCAGAGAGAGCAAGAGAGAGAGTGAGAGATTCTTGCTTTGCCATTGCAGTTTTATGTATATAGTATTGAGGTACATGTGGACTGATATGCAATAAAAATATTAGACATATCTTTTCAGAAATAATAGCACACCCTTTCTGAAAACATTCTAATGCCTTAAAATGGGTTTCTGCAAATACTCTTAGACAATGAAAAAGAAAACTGTAAAAACTGGTGAAATAAATTCACGACATTACAAGCATGATGCCTAGTTTCATACAATGCACAGAGGCATTCCTGGCCCTAATCCCTCTGCTGCAAACAGACTTAGAGATTTGGATTAATGATTTAGTGTTGAATTGTAAAAGTGGACTATTGTGACACAATTTTACCCTCTCTCTTACTTATTTGTTTCTGAGGCCTGGTTTAAATTACAAATACAAAACCATAACGCAAAAGGTAATAGTATCTTTGTTAATCACCAGTTTCATGTTCCTTGACACACTTCAGTCAGTGATTAAGTACCCCTGATGTGCATACTCAGTGATTCTTACTACTTCAGTTGGATTACTAGAAACAGTAAACATTCTCAAAACCAGGCTTATAGGTCTCCCAAAATATATGGCACATGAAAACCAAATCTGCAGAATAACAATTAAATGCACATTTGTAGATAGGATGTGAATGGGATGGTTTAGAAAGGGAGGGACTGTCTAATATTAGGATGAAGACTGATTCTTAAAAGTGATGAAAAGTTGTATCCAATGCTTTAATTTTTTTTTTCTTAAACAGCCTTCTGAAAATGGGAAAGCTCAAATGAAAATACAAGCTTAGACAAACTGAATACTCAGTAAGCTGCTAAGGCATCCAAAATGGAAAGCTATGAAACCACAATGAATGTTTTTTCCATTAAACTATATCATCCTTAAAGTGTAAGTTTGGTGATTTGGGCAGACAGGGAACTGAGGAAACAGGTGAGATTTGACTGCAAAAATATCTGCTCTCAAAATCTGATGTAGATGGTTTTTTCCCGACCCATAACGGTTTGGAAAAAGAGCTGAGAAAAAGGAGTTGATTTATGAACAGTTTGAACTCAAAAGTAACTTTCATTTTAGCTCTCCAAGACCTTCAAGGTTTTTCATGCCAATAACTCGAAGCTTGAACTTTAGTAGTGTGAACACTTAAAAGTGTAGTTCAAGTTGTTTTGATGCAAAAGTTGCCCTTCTCTTGACTCCACTGTCACTGAATCTTACATTTCAGCTAAATTCTGAAAGTTAGAAGAAAAAAAAAAGGGCTCTATATTCACTTACACATAGTATGGCCACTCCACGTCCCATTAGTTTTTGAACTATTGTTTGAAGCAATGTTTCTGTAGGATAAATTAAGTCTGTTGTTATACTCCTGTAGCCCACTGTTTTCAGATGAAGCTCTCCTGATGAGAGCTTCAAAGACAGATGATGAGTCTGGCCTGTCTGGACACTTTGAGGGTGATGAAGAAGATTGAAAAGAATTGTGGGTGTCATTTGGCCTAAGGATTCTCTATTAATTTGAACTATTTGAGCTCCTTCCATGGTTTCAAAATGAACTTTTTCCCATGTGTATTTTGTATTTCAAAAAAGATAAAAGTCACTGCAATTGTGAAAAACAAATGAAATGCCAAAGAGCACCAAAGACTATGAAAGCAATTTGGTTCTTTCTTGCCTTCTAGATAAGTGTTCTACAAAAAGACCAGAGGTAAGCAAAATCCTCCACAAGTTTACTCTTGTGAAAGGTCTTTCACACAGAGGATTTAAACAAGTCCTAGAGGCACAGCTTCCTCATCAAACAGATGTAATGGGTCTTCTGAACCTCTGAGCTTTCCACCAATTTCTTCCACCCATTTCCTGACATTCTCTTATATCATTTTATACTCTGTCCTACATCTAACCATACAAGCTGGAACACTAAAAGTCTTAATTTTAAAAGGTAAAAAGATAATTTTAATTTTAGAAGTAAAAAGTTTCAAAGGCATAAATATCTAAAATATTTACAAGTCTAGTCCTACTCAGGCACAACACTTATTTTCTTAGAGTCAATCATCTTAACATCCACAAGGTAAAGGTGGAAATGACAGATGGTGGCATGCTTCACTCTAATTTTAGGCTTGCAGATAGATTGCCTGCTCAGCCTCTCTTCTGGTGTGGACTGGACCAGGAACAACTATTTACTAAGTCATCACGTCCAGAAGTTCAAGAGACTTCCAAGGAATTTGATGTTAGTAGAGGCTTATTCTCGACACCCAGAGATGTATAAAATCCCATAGATGTACAAAATGGTTGGTGCTGATCCCGACATATGCACTATATTTTATTAAGGAGTATTTTTCATCTATTTGAACTATGTAAGTGAACTTTCTAAGATAGTAAATGACTCTCTTATGGCACCTCACTTTATGAATATTCTAATTTAACCAGGCTGATTTGTAATTTTTCTGTTTTATTACTGAACGATTTAAGATCAAGCACATCAAGTGAGAAAACTAAAACCTAACTAAACAGTTTGAGATTTAGAAAATTCATGATGGATTTTTAAATCCAAGTGAACAATTGGTTTATTAATCCTATCATTTGTTCTCGATTCATATTTTTTTCCTAAAGGAATTCTTAAAGGATTTAAATTTTATAATATTCAAAGGACAGAAATATTCAGGATTTAACTGATTTAAATTCACACTCAACAGGAGACTGAATGACACAGGGATTGCTCTTGGATTGTGCAGTCTATCACCTCCATGGCACTGGGCTTATCCATCTTTCTAGGTGCTTATATATGTCCATAATAGTAGAATCTGTTAGTTCAAATCAAATACAGAACAGATTGTATTATGTAATGGTTAACTGGAGGTGTATGGCAGTCATAATTAAGAAAACATGCATCAACACTTGCCAACAGTTTTCACAAGCTAGAATGTGAGACAGCTCAGCTATTTCATATCACAATTGTAGGTAAAGAGACAAAACTGATGTCAGATGTCGTGATGGGAAACTTTGAGGCATGGCTTGGTGCTCCAAAACTTGATGTCCATATCCAAAACCCCCTCCATTCCCTCTTCTTCAAGGACACTAATTGGCAAGCTCAGCAAAGACACCATGGACTGAATGAACATGGAGGCTGAAAAATGTGTTCATCTTTGGAGGTGCCATAAGTAGGTCAGGGTTGAGACATGTTGACAAGATAGCTTAGGAAAAATTGCACTGCCTGCAATATATATGTAATTTGGATAAATTGAGGAGTTCAGTCCCATAGATGCCAGTCCCATATGATCTCCAAGTCTGAAATACATTTTAGAAGACAAAAATTCATTGCAATAAGTTACAGTAAAGCACCTGGTTAATATATACAAAACATTTACATTTCTAAGCTTCCTAAATGCAGAGAGTACCTTGAGAACTTTTCCTTTATCTTCATTTTGACAAACTGTAAATATTACTTTCTTCAAAATATAATATTCTTTCATAATTACAGGCACCATATTGTCTTTTTGAATAATAGCATGTTTGTCAAGAATGGCTGTCTACATGGTACTCAGTTATTTCACTTCAGCTACTGTCGCTAAAATTACTTGGGTTTCACCGATCTCTGTTTATGCAATTGATTTTGATAAAACCAAGATAAGGTAACTAATTCAGGATCAGATTTTGAAGGCTTCATATTGCTCTTACAATAACTTATTCTTTTAAATAAGAGGAATCTTTTTCTGAAGGGTCATATAGATACAATTTATCACTTAAAAAATCAGATTTACTCAGGTAAATTAGGTTTCTTTTCTATCAATAGTTTTAAAATGTTATTTTATACAGAAAATGAAAAATAATGTCCTCTATTCCACTGAGCCATTTAACTGAATGTCTCTTGAACCTGTTATCCCAGTGCTTAGCATCCTGATTTCACAATCTTGCAATTAAATCATGACCTTTCCCACACGACACAGTTGTTGTCTCTAATAATCTTTTTTTTTTTTTTTTTTCCTAAGACTCATGGCTCAAATGTCATCTCAAGTCTTATTTCCTATTCCTCGTCTGTAATTTGGCAAATAAGAATAGAACCCAGAAAAGGTTATCCATTATCAGTTACATTCTTTAGTTCAGAAGCATCTTGCATTGGCAAGAAGCTGACAATTCACCAGATCTCTTCCACCTCCGACTTCTAAGCTATACTAATGTTCCAATCCTATAATCAACTGAAATAGAAAGAGTCGCTCTCTAATTAATGGCCTAGATGTGTGTCAGACACACTGCACTGTAAAAAATGCTCCAACCCATCATATTCTTTCCTAATCTGTGATTTTGTATGCTAAGTACTTTAAGAACAGAATTATCTGACTCAGCTTTTTTTTTCCCCTAACCATGCATGAAGACCAAATTGCAGCTGTATCAGAGGGATCTCCCAATAATCAGTGCCATATAGTCACAGCAATCTTTCTCCTTCCTTAGTCCTCTGGGGAAATTACACTTTTCTTTTTGGGAGCTTATTTCTTCTCTGTTACTGAATCTGTGATATTGATTGGGACTTGATGGGATGGGGGAGAGGAGACTTTTAGAAAACTGTGACTCCCCTCCATCTCTGCTTTGATGGCTAAATTTAAACAGTGTAAATAGCAATAGATACTTGCTTAGATAGATACTTGGCCATATAAAAAAATGTGTTTCCCTGATTAAAAGGTTACTCACACACTTGAGTAAAAAAAGTCCTTTTCGTCCCTTTCATGATCATTTAAGTCTCATATTCTCCTCCAAATCATCTGCTGTCCAAGTATCACAAATTAACCTTAAGATGTTAAGATGTTTAGTTTAGCTGAGATAAATACATAGAATTAATATACTCAAATCACTCATTCCATTGATGAGAAGGAAATTTCCTGAAATCAGACTCTCTCACAAAGGCCTCTAGAACTGTGACATACAGTTTTAGATAAAAATACTTGTTAATCTTGTCATGCTTTTGATTTAGAAGACACAGAACCTGGATGCATGTTAAAAGCATGTAAAGATTACAAGAGATTAAAAATTTATATATTCACTATGGAAAGTGTGCAGAGATTTTGGAAGCAGGCAGACCTTAGATCCAGCTTTGCTCTTATTTAAACTTGACCTGTTGAAGTGAGTCCAGAGTGGGGACTCACATCAAAAATGATAAGAGGGATAGAGCACCTCTCCTGTGAGGAAAGGCTGAGAGAGCTGGGGTTGTTAATCCTGGAGAAGTGAAGGCTCTGGGAGGACAGTATTGCAGCCTTTCAGTAGTTAAAAGGGGTTTATAAGAAAGATGGGGACAAACTTTTTAGGAGGGCATGTTGCAAAAGGACAAGGATAATGGCTTTAAACTAAAAGAGGGTTGATTTAGATTAGATATAAGAAAGAAAGTTTTTACTTAGACAGTGGTGAAACAGTGGAGCAGGTTGCACAGAGACATGGTGGAAGTCCCATCCTTGGAAACACTGAAGGCCAGGTTGACAAGGCGCTTAGCAACCTGATCTAGTTGAATATGTCCCTGGTTATTGTAGGGGGTTGTATTAGATAACTTTTAAAGTCCCTTAAAACCCAAACACCTCAGTGGAGTTGGTCAAATTCAATTGTTTCTTGCATAAAGCAAAGTCTTAATATTGTCATTGACATTCTCTTGAAGGATCCAGACATTTTTTGGCCATAACGATATACCTGTTCTAAAGCTCAGTCTTTAGCACAGTAAATACTGCATGATATTGAGCACTAAGTTAGTCATAAATAACTCAAGTTTGAAAGAAAACTAAAGGGACAAAAGCAAGCAGTAAATGAAGAACTCAGCACACACTACCATGAACAGCTCATACAACCGAAATACTGACCTGAACTCTGTGTACACATTAGAATACACACTTTGCTTATTTTGATTCTCCCTGTAAGTCCATTTTGTAGAAAAATTATCAGGACCGACAAAAAAAACCCCACAGAACGCAGGAGCCATATTGCTGAAGGTCATCAAGAACTGGTGTGCTGGTAACATGACTTTGTGGCATGAATATTGAGTCATACTTGTAACGCTTCTGGCCTCATGATCTCACTGCACACTTGTGTGCATACCTCACAGATACATACTCTTATCACTTAAGCCAGATGTAGGTATACCTTCTAGGCTATAAATGCTCATATGTCATAAAACAGGACATAAAAGGCAAAGTAGCTTCAGTTTCTTGGTGTTGTACCTACACAAGCATTGGTTAAAGGACCCTGAAGCAGTGGAGAAGGAAAGTCAACAAGGGGTCTATCTACCCAAAAGCATTTCAGAGGACTCTAAATATCATAAGACTCTCTCTGTTCCTCCAGCAGTGGGCCACCTTGATCCCTCAGTATGCAGCTACCAATTACCTCACAAGAAGACATGCAATAAAATGTTTGTCTAATTAACGACTCCAGGGACCTCATCTAGAAGTTCTTATCCTGAAGCAATGCCTGGTGAGCACATGAACTGAACTCCAAGCAGCTGCCCTGCACAGTGCAGAACTAAGGATTACCCTAAAACAAGCTACAGATGTTGCCTGAGCCTCAGTAAAGTAAGCCCTAATTGAGAGGGGAGGGACAGTTTGTTCTGTGCATGTGAGACCCTCATACAATTTGAAACCCCTTGGAGAGCCTCTGGGAAGAAAAAAAAAAATCCCCCTGGATTTATTACCAAAAGCTACAAAAAGCCTGAGAGATTTTCAAAATGGCTTTGTTCTAGAAAGATGAAAGGACATAGCTCTAAGAACATCAAGTGTATGAAGTTTAGTCTCTGTGGGAGAGTCATGAAGCCTGGGAAAAATACTGGTAAATGCATAAACTTATTTAAATAAAAACCTGAAACATTTTTAACAATAAAAAAAAAAAAATCTGGACCATAGGGAATAAGCTGATGAGGGACCTACCAAAGTCTGCATTTTGCACATTCTGCAAGATGAAGTGATAACTACTGCAAGTGCGGCTGTTTTGAGAGGTGATGAACTGATAAGTTCAGAACGAGGAAAAACACCGCAGTATTAAATTCCAGATAGAACAGATAAAAATATGTGAATTTTAAAAAAGAAATCTGAATACAGTGAAGTGTGAAAGATCTTAAGCTACAGAAATTTGTGTGGACAGCAGAGAAAATACAGTCTAGTAGAGCTGACACAGATCCTAGCATGTGCCACAGAATTTACTGAGAAGCATTTCTCAATTCTTTCAGCTTGTTTCCTTCTGCCTTTTTTATTTGAATATGTGACATATGTATGCTTTATCATATAACTTGCCAATATTTTATGGAATTAGGATGGTAAAGGGAATGAGGACAAAAGAAAATTTGATTCCATTCTTAGCTCTGCAGAGTAGCTTTGAAAAAGTTACTTTAATGTTCTATGCCTTGGTCTCCAAATATATAAAAGAAAGCTAATAATAATGATATTTTTGTATGAAGTGTTTCAAGATCTCCAAATTAAAGTTACAAAATCAAAACATGGCATTGTTATTATTATTATTATTGTTATTATTACTTGAACTGATCGAGATATTTCAGAGGTGGTACCTAGTTAGTTGACAGAAAAAAATTAAAAATGGAGAACAAAAGATCAGAATATTGAATGCACCTCTGTAAAAATGAGAAGAAAAAACACTTCCTTTCTATGCAAATCTTGCAGACATGTTTTTGTCCTGGATCAAAGTTTGTTGAACTCCTCATAAATAGCAGTCTCTCAGTGAACTTGACTCCATTGTATCAGATTTTGAGATGGGTGTGGAGGAATGAAGCCAAATTTATGTCTGTAGGGTAACGTTCTTTGTGGAGACAATCACTTCTTGGAAGAAATCTCCAGGCAAGAGTTCTTTCTATATGTGAAACATATTCTATCTTTCCAAAGATGGATGCAGAGCAGAACGTGGTTATGAACCACTAGCAAGCCATCACTGAGAAGCAACTTCAGCATTAGAGACACCTCCTTTGACATTTCCATCAGAAATCAACTTTAGATATCATGCTTTCTGACATCTGCTTAGCCAGTGACTCATGAACTGAACTGCTCTCTGGTACACGCAACTCCTGTCGGCAAGAAAGCCATTCAAGCCTTTCGGTATTCACAGCCACGGCTGACACACAGGCAAAGCAGATTTTAAAGTCTGGAGCTCAAGTGTCAGCCCTGAGACCTGTGTCTCAGCACTCATTTGAGACTTGAAGGTTGATTTGTTTATTCCCTTGAAGGGTTATTGCATGTTTTCTCTCCTTTTGTCAGTAGGCTACAGAATGACTTGTAACAGCAACAGAAACTGTGTGGAACACAGCTGTTCCTGGGTGGATAAGTCTGATGAAAGTTTCTGAGCTCCTGTGACTAAAGCCTGAATACCTACAGAGGAATCCTGTCAGAAATGTGCTAAAAGTCTAAATCTTTGTAACTTGTCTTTCTACAAAAGCAAGTCTTAAGTGTTTGTGTCTGCCAGTCTCTGCACATGTATCTATCTGACCAGACAGGTTTTAAAGAAGATTTCCAGCTGTCTGGCAGTTTTAATACTCGTAACATTCCTCAAAAGTTCCCAAAAATAGACTGCTGGGAGAGGGTAGACCTTCTTGTGTCAACCTGAGGGAAAAATTTCAGAGGCAGTGAAATCCTTGTCAAACCAGAGGACCTGTCTAGGAGGAGAAGTGTTGTGATGCCCCAATGGCTCCAAGAGCATCAGTCACAGCTCCTCCCCAGTGAGGCACTCGCAGATCTGGCCATAGCCCATAGCATGCAAATCAGTGGGAAGCCAAGCTTCACTGATGCTACCTTTCCTGGACCTTCTAATGCACAGTAAGGTGCAGAAGGGTGCTAAGCTCCAGAATTTCTTGTCCCATTGCAGAAGTAGAGAGGGGAATAGCTTGGGGAGCAATGTGACAGCTGCAAAACAGGCAGAAAAAAGGCCTAGGAGCAGATCTGACACAACTACCTTAATCAATGTTTGCTTAGAAGTGAAGATTTATATTCCTTGTTTATATCAGGAACCTGAAGTGAAATACTGACCACTTTGAAGCTGGTGACAGATCTCCCATAACCAGGATTTCATCACAGTTCTTTTCTGTAGACTCGTCTGTGATTTGTGTTACGTTAACAGCAAGGGGAAGTTAAAATGCTCTGAATCAGGAAAAATATTTTACAGAGCTAGGTAATTTGAAAAACATCTTTCATCTGTTAAGGTTTGAGCTTGTCCCAGTAATAACAAGAACTTGATCAAGCATGAACACTCCCTAGCCATCTATAGATTTGTACTACACAACCTTAGAAATGTCATTGGCACACTTCACAGTATAATCAATACATTCTTTTTAACCTTTACGCAAGAAGGTTGGGATACAGACTAAGATTGATAAAAAGACTCTCCTGCAGTGTGAAAGGTGCAAAATTAGAGAAAGAGCAGAACTGTGAGACTTTGTTAGTGCAATGCACAAACTGAAATGTGCTGTGTTCATTCCCAGGGGCTGAAGGTTTGAGCATGAGCCTAAACCCAAATCAAACTTTCAGAGTGAATAATCCATATGCCTTCTCTCCTCTGGTACTACATTTCTTTCCCTTCTTGGAGACATCAGTGTCTTGCCACTCTCTAAATTTCCATGCTTTTTGTGCTCTCCACCAGGATTCTGAGGATCTGAAGAGCTTCCTTTATGGTTTGTAGTAGTTTTAATGTCTGGTAGAGGACTACTGCTCCTGCCCTGCCCTCCAGCATAATTGGAAACGTTGCCTGTGGTGGTGTATCTGGCATGAGAAGTTCTGCCACAGCTGCACTACAAAGGCGAGAACAATCAGGGCTGCAGAGCTTCTGGAGCTTTTACCCAGCAAACTCCCAAAGGTTTTTTAGCAGCTGACCAACAGGAAAAAGAAACATTATAATCTCCACAACATGATGTTTTTTATGAATCGGAGAACAGCTGAAGTGCTTAGCAAGTGTTTTTCTTTTCCTGCTGTCTTATTAGAGGGCAGGGATTTCTTGACTGTTGACCCTGTCCCCCATCAAAAAAAAAATCTGCTGTGCCAAAGGAAATGTGCAAGTGACTGTGATGGGACCTTGTAATGACATTACAGGATTGTGTCTTGAATATTGGCATTGAATACTTACAGCACATACTGAGTGAGCCCAGAAAGGAGCCTGATCCTATACAGCTATAAAGACAGGGTCTCATCACTATTAACATTTTTAAGTAGTTCTCACCTTATTTCTTAGGTCACCAGAAGCAGTCACTACATCTTAGTCATCTTATTCTACAGTTTCACTCTCTGGAAATGTTTGCTACCATATAATCTTTTTCTTTTTATTGTTGTTTTGTCTATCTTAGGTTCCCATATCACCTGTCCCAGGGGGAAATGTAAAGGTTTGAAAATAGAAACTAGCAAGATAAAGACTGGAGTTTTGGTTTGTTTGTTTTTTTTTTTCCTATGAAGACTGAAACAGATTTTGTTGCTGGGCCCCAAAATAACTCCTTTTCACAAGTAATTCAGCTTTGGCTACAGTAAATATTTTATTATCTTAACTGTTTGCTGCACTAATAGTAGATCATCACCATTTGTAGATATACATGAGTTGCAGTGATAAAATGTCTATTTTGCTCTTTTGTGTACAGGTTGATCTCCACAATGCAGCTGATAAATGCTTCCAAGGAAACTTCATGTAAAACAGTAATTTGGAGGAACCAGGGTGGTACTAAAGTGAACAAATGGGTACCGTTGAAAACTTGCCTTTTGCCTGCTGACCAGAGCGTCGTAAAAACAAGTGACAACAAAAACTGAACCAAACCTTGTTTTTGTTTCTTTGTGGTTTGTTATCATATTCACCATTTTTAACTTTTTTTTTTGTTAAAAATAAGATTTTACACTGTTTCTTGTCATACTGAAAGGAAATTTTATGGTTTGTGTCCCGCGCCATTGGTATAAGCTAGTTTTCTGTGTGCTCCGTAGGCCAATGAAATCAGTTTTTTATTGCTTATTATTTTCCTTTCACAGGTCCCATTATGTTCAAGTTTGTAAGTGAAGGAAAAACAAGAAGCAAGGGCAGCTGTCTGCAAATTAGAACCTCAGGAGAAAATATTTTAAATCATGAATGACTCAGTAGCAACTCACTTATTCATGTGTTGTGAAGCAGCAGAGAAATATTTGGCAACTGAGAAACGATCAAAGTTAGAAAATAATTTTTAGTTTGAGAAGTTGTTCACAAGAGCAAAACAAATAAGTCATTAAGATTTCAAATTACACTTGGAGAGACCAAGAAACTGAAATGCTCTAAAAAACTGCAGGTCAATGCCTACAGAAATGGCTAAGTTAGCCAAGTAACTGGACTTGTACCGACACATGCAGACAATTTGCTTTTCAAAAGTTTTTAAAAGATCTGCATGTTCCTATATTGAAATGTTATTTTCATGTTGATTTATAAATGATACAGATTGAATTTATTGTGATGGATGAGTGTTTTGTTATAACTACTTCTAGTGTATTATTAGGTAACAAACTTCACAGAGCACGAGTGCGTGCGCTGGCATATTTGAATAAAAACATAGGTATATGCATGCATATATATATAGTGTTGATGGAAAATTCATCATCTGCATGAAATTTTGTTTTCTAAAAAAAAATGTAGTTGCTCATGTGTCAACTAAAATATAAAAATCAGAATTGGGAATATCTTCAAATCCTCCAAAAATAAGTATTCGAAAGTCTGTGTAAGTTTTAGGTAGTTAGAGTGTTCTGAGAAACAAATATCATCATAAAATTTGCTATCAAACAATATAAAACATTATGATTAGCCGTGAGAAGTCATGAAAGTAGAGGCAAAAGTCTTTGATACATGTTGAAGGTAAACAAAGAAGATTAGGAAAAGTATTGTTAATTCTGGACAGAAACAAATATATTTAGTTACAAATCCTTCATTTAAACAAGTTAATTACATAAGAAGATCTTTCCTTTTATATATATCTTATATAAATGCATTTATATGCCTATATGTATGAGTACATGTGTATGTATGTACATGATCTGCCTTGCAAAGTGAGCGAGCTGAATACAGGAAGGCTGCAGAGTCATTTATATTTTCATCCTATTTTCATCTTATAAAATTTGCTGTTTCTTTTTCCACTGCACAGTGTTTTGCACATCAGGTAAAATTTCAAAAGAAATTAATGGAAGAACTGCTAGTGACTAAAATCGAATCAGTATTTCACCTCCACATGACATGGCTTGCTTCCTTCCAGCTAGCATTAAATAGCAAGCAACAAATAAAGACACATTGCAGTGGAACCAACCACAATTGTTTCTTCAGTCTATGCACTTGACAAATACCCTAAAAGAAGATGTATAAGGATTCACTTATACTAAATTTAGTATAGGAAATCTTTAATAACTGGAACTGACTATAATTTCCTCCTTTAGACTGTTCTGTTTCGAAGTTTCATAAATCCTTGTATTGATTAGCTTTACATGGAACGCTGTACAGCCCTAAACACATGAAATTAAACTGAGTGGCACGTGAATTTTAGCACAGTCCTTCTGGCCAACACAGCAAAACAACAAAGCAAAAAAGTGAAACACACAAAGTATAAATTCAAATATATACAAAGAAACATTAATGCCAGTAAATGAGTCAACTGTTGAAGTTCTGAATTTTTTCATGCTGAGTTTCCAGAATCAAAAGCCTAAGAGAGGAAAAAAATACTTTATACATACTTACGGCACATATTAGCACTTGATTATACGAATTTGATGCATGTAAGTTGTGCAAATAAAATTTAACAGTAGGGATCGTGAAAGAATGAAAAGTAAACTAGGAAAGCTACTTAACTGACTTAAAGCTACTTATCTGAGATAGATAATTTCTGTGTGAATCATCTCCATGAAATTTTTCTGGTTAGAAAGATAGTGGTGTAGAATGGAACAGAATGGAACTGATAGGAATAGAATAGACTAGAATAGAATTTTCATTTGGAAAGGAGCTCTGATGATGAGCTGGTCCCACTGCAATATCCATTATGGTTACTTCTTGTGACTTCCTTCGCTTCAGGCCTTGGACTTTTTTACTTGTACTGAGCACATTAAGCCTTTAAATTTCACTTTCAGAGCCCCATTCCACCCCTTTTTGGTCAAGGAGTTTCATGAAGTTTACATCTTACAGACTAAAACAATTTGTGCTTGATTTTGGGTGTGTGAGCAATGTCAAATTGATGAATCACTCCACTGGGTAACTTCTTTTAGTTGAAAATGTATGAAAATATTTTGCAAGAAACCAAATTATTTGAGAGAACAGTCCTGCATCCTGAAAAGAACTGATACTAGCATGTTGTAAAAGGATCTTGAACAGTGTCATCGTCAAGTGCTTTTAACTGCTTTTCAGCTAAATAAAGATGTAAACTGAAACCATCAACACTGTGAAAACAAACTGCTACACAGACCACTGTATTTACAAAGACACTTTTCAAAAGACAGGCCTGTGGTTCAACATGCCCAGAAGAAAGGAGGAAGGGAAGGGATTGTTGGGAACACGCTTTTTCTCTTTTGAGACCGGCTTGCTTACACTTTTCCTGCACGCTAAGCACTGCCTTTCCTCTCCTGCTCTGCTCTCCTGGGGCCACAGGCAGACTACTGGGTGGCGTTTGGTCTTCACGGTTTGCTGGCCAGGGAGTGCCAGCAAGCCTTTTCCCACTGTGGGACCTCCTTCATGATGTTTACGAAGATCAGTGAAAGCATTATCAGTTTATGTCTCTGGAAGTTACTGAAGACAAACACTCTGGGCTGGTTCTCCTTGGTATGAAAGTTTCTGTTGGCTGATCGGCAGTGAAAATGTCTATAGTGTAGGGATGGATTAATGTTTAGTACATTTAAAGAACACTATGATGTTACAACAAGATTAAATGACCTCCTTGTTTCCTGTGATACACCCTTTTAGCAGTTCAGTTTCTCAGTCTAAATTAGTGCTACATTAGCTGGGAAAAGTTTAGCTAATTACATCTAAGTTTTAGATACCAGTTCACAGGTACAAGGGAGTCAACCTAAGTGACAAGAGAAGTTTGAGAAGCCTCCATACCTCTTGCACTGTCTAATCCAGCAATTCATGTTGCCAAAGAACTGAACAGATTCTTCCTCAGTTTGATATTATATTTTTTCAACAAACTAGAGTGTGCCACAATGTCCTGATGGTAACTGCCTACTTAAATGCTGTTCTGTTTCTGTCTTTGCTGTTTCAGGGCTTGAATGTACAGGGTGGTTAAAAACTGACTCGAAGTTTTGGCTTGGGGGAGATTAAATTCATCTTTGGCACGGAGCATTTTGTACTGAATGAGGAAAGAAAGTATTTCAAGCTTTTAAATCACTTTTTGTTACTGGAAATTTTGAACTTGGCAAAAGGAGAAAACCGAAGATTTTAAGCAAGAATAACAATGTTGTTTTCAGATTTTTGCTGCTTTAAGTCTGGATATCTGCAAAAGAAGTGTTAATGTTTCTGCAAAAAAAACCCACATTCAAGTTTTTTATGATCAGGAGTATTCAGAATAATGGATGTTCTCAGAAGGAACAAAGAAAAGAGTTCTCCAAAGATCCATCAGCAGAGAAAAATCAAGTTGTATCTTGAAATTTTTTTTGAAATTTCCTATACTAGGGAAAATAATTACCTAACTAGTTTTAGAACAATAAGGTTATTTTGGAATTTTGCAGTCTATTTTGCAGCATACAAATGTCTTTAAAGCTAGGGTAAAAATGGATTTAGTTTATATAAGGCAAATTTTTTATCCTTATGTAGTTATTTTAGACACCAGACAAAATCTAAATAGCAATACAATTGAAATACTATAAAAATATATATATTTATATACATTAAAATACTATAAAAAACTTGACTTCATGTTCTAGAATATAAATCGTATGTATAGATGATTTTTAATAGATAGAAAATAGATAGCTATCTGCTGAATACAGTGGTGCAAGTACATAAATTTGGCTGCTTCTGTGCTGGGGACTATTTCAAGCAACTCTACACAGCCTCCATATAACAGATGGAAGAGTGGAGGAAAGGTCTGTTAAATTTGTTAAGTTCGCAAAATTAAGTACACAAAGGCAAGGTAACATTTAGAGCCTCTGTTGGATTTTCCCCTCACATTACAATATATGCACACCTTTCACTTCAAACACCCAATCAAGTATTGTTAATGTTAAACTAGATGGATCATGCAGCGCCAAGCCAAATGTCAGTCCTATGTTTCCATGCTGTCTTCTGGAAAAGAATAATACTTGAACAAACCTAAAGTCTGAGCATAAGAACTTAAAATGTTTAACAACTTGTTTCTCCAAAATTTGTTACAATTTTGGTTTGGCAGAAAAAAATTCAAACTGAATCAGCATTTTTACCATGGTGCTCTATTTGCCAGTTCTAGGAAGCTGAATTTTCTGTGTCATCAAACACTGGCCATCACCTCTCTATCCACGTTTTCTGATACAATCCTGGGCTAGATAAAAAGATACTCTTATTTTTCCCTGGGATCCCTTCCTCCTTCAGGATACAGTGCACATCAGTGCTGTGTAATGAGCTATTTAGCTATCTCGCACCTCCTCATGCTTTTCTTGGCTTTGTGCTTTATTTACCACTTGCTTCTAAGCCGCTGCTCTGAAGACAAAACTATTAATTTTCTTATGGTTTTTTGTTTAACAGTCTGAGTGCTTCTCAGATATACATTAAATTTATTTTCATTATATTTGTGGTGTGTGAGGGGCATGATTATTCAAACCATCTAGATGGAGAATCAGGGACGTGAAGATCCAGTTTTTCCATTAACTCTTCCTTTCTAGCAGTGTTTAGGATCTGTGTTCAGATGTTTTTTCCCCCAGAGATTTTAGCTCTTTACCGTACAATGCTTTATGCCGTCAAAGTACAGCTCTTATTATTGATTTTGGTTGCAGGTGTGACTGCTCCAAAGCTCTATAAATCAAAACCCAAGGTCTAAACCGAGGTACCCAGAAAGCATAAAATAAAAGTGGTATTCCTCAGCTTCATAAATCTCCATCTTCTGAGGCATTACTTTTCAGAGCAGTTTGGGCTCGTCTGAAGAATCATCTGTCCAAAATTTAGCTTAAGCGATCTGACCAGCACCTTGGATGAATCGTGAGGCTTGAACAGAATTAGATCTCCTGATCAGCATTTTTTGCCATAATTTGTGTCTTACCCTTTCTTTCTCCACTGTATTAACTTCAGCCTACACATCTTTGCACCAACCAAAACAGAATGTCTAAGGAGAGCAACCACCTTCACTACTTAACTCTGATTCATCCCTGCTGCAGGTGCATCCCATGCCTCCACTGATAGAGGGGAAAAAAATAACAAGCAATCAGATAATTATAGACTGTATCATAATGTGTGTGCAAGGGTGTGCGTGCGAGTAGCAAGGTTACCCAGGCAGCACGGATTGTGGCATTTCTTACCTTTTGAGTTATTCAGTTTGTAACCTTGATAATTAGAGCTGATCAGCACATTTTTGGAAAATGCTGTTCTGCTGAAAGTGAAAACAGTCTGCATGGACGTGAGGATTTTAACCAACAGACTTTTGCTAAAGAGGCTGCCTGGGCCCTGATAATTCACTCACCTCGTTAAAAGGTAGGCTTGGGACTCTTGCACAGGTCTCGGGGGTCCTGGCTCCAAGATTGGTTTCTCAGGTATGTTAATGGTTCCCCCAAAGTTACAAGATATAACTAGGAGACAGAAAGAAGGTACACTTTTACCTGGTTCTGGAAAGCTTGTACTTACTTGCTTAAATTTCTCCTGCCTTTTTTTTTTTTTTTTTTCTTGCTTAGACTTAAACTGAAACCTGCTGCCTTTTAGGCCTACCTCAGAGGGTCTCATGGCTTGGTACTATGCTGATGGCTTTGAGGGCTGTAAAGCGGCCCTCTGCTCAGCCCTTGGCTTTGTGAGCTGCAGCATTGCCCCTGACCATGGCCTGGGCCGCTACAGCACCAGTCCTACACGGAGACCAGCCACAGTGGCAGCAAGTTTCACAGCTACATACTCATCAAGAGTAGAGGAACAACGACACTCAGAAAACCTCATTTGCATTTCAACCTCAAAAGGAGGCTTTTGCCACTAAGTGTCTCATTCCTGTCACAAATCTCACCTCGTTGCTCCTGGCTGTACTCAATCTCTTCTTTCTTTTTTTGCTGCAGGTTTGTAGAATGGGACAGCACCTCTCCCTCCCTCCTCCAACTGCTATTTCAGCATCAGTTTCTCTCTCTTTTTGCTGTCTCCATTTTCTGCCATCAATGAAATGGTTTGAAATTCCCTGTGCCGTCTGCACTCTAACCAAAATAAAGCTCGGGAGAGAAGCCCTCGGCCCGGCCCCTCTTTCCTCTCAGAAATCCATACAAGGAAGTAATGAGAGAGCAACCTACAGCTCGAATTAAATACTGTGTGGAGCAAGAAATAGAGATAAGTGAAACTGTGTTGTCCTTCCAGTACCTGAAGGGAGCCTGCAAGAAAGACTGAGAGAGACTATTTACAAGAGCATGTAGCGATAGGACAAGGGGGAATGGCTTCAATCTGAAAGAGAGTAGGCTTAGATGAGGTATTAGGAAAAAAATCTTTACTGTGCGAGTGGTGAGGCACTGGAACAGGCTGTCCAGAGAAGTTGTGGATGCCCTATCCCTGGAAATGTTCAAGGCCAGGTTAGACAGAGCTCTGAGCAACCTGGTCTAGCAAAAGCTGTCCCTGCCCACAGCAGAGGGGTTGGGGGCCCATTCTATGATTCTATGATGATAAGCAGGAAGCAGAGCAAGCTGTGGCAGTCAGTAATTCCAAACAAAAACTGAGAAAACTTGCCCTTTATGAAAACAGTTGTTTTCAGCACCACACACATATCTCCTGATATCCTCTCTTTCTCAGGAGTTTTTAAAAAATGTTTTCTGCCAAAATTCCCATAGCAGTAGAGCTATTACCAGTGCCAGGCTACTTATAGCTGTAAAAGATTCATGAGGGATTTTTTACAGCAGGCCTTGTTACTCTGAAAAGTCCGGCCAACTCTTATGTACTTCATTATTGAGGGATATGCATTCACTTCACACCAGCCCAAGCACTAATCATAAATAAGGTGCAACAAGCACTGGAAGTACAGAAAGTTATATTTCAAACTGTTATGCATACTGATATCAAAGATACGATAAAACGAGACAATAAGTGTGCATAGCTCTAATAAAATTAAAACCGAATTAATGTATAATCATTGACTTACATTCAGAGATTTTTTAAATATTGCATATTAAGTTACTTTGTTATTCTCATTTTCAAGGTTTCATGGCCATCCCACTTTTTCACATCTAATGTAAATTCATCTCTTCTCCTAATAAAATAACTATTTTTTTTGATTTATTGTTTTAAGTAGTTTCATGTCATGGATGTCTTCTTGATGAAATGCTTTTATAATGTCTTTTCTGCCTTGGTACTTCTGCTGTAAATTACAAGTCATACAGTTTCTTCACCTCTCCCCCTAATGCTTTGAAATAACTGGGTTTAGTGTAAAGCTTTTCCTTCTGGATCTTGGTGTTTTCTCCATCTCACACTTTGCTTTCCCATCTTCCTAGCTGCCAGTATTTCTAAGCTTTTATGTACGTGATAGTTTTATACAACTAAGCTAAACAGCATCGGTGGCCTTCTACCTTCTTATGTTCATCCCTGTCATCGTGTACACCATTCACAGCTTCAAAGGTTTCCCCAGGGGTCCTAGCACAGTAGAAAATCCTGATTATAAGTGACATTTGAGTGGATTTTTAGAATTAGTGTATTAACAATTATGCCCAACCTTAGGATCTTTATTAACAGTATCAAGACTGGAGTCTAGTGCAGAATTCAATGCAGCTGTGTCATCTTTTCATGAAAGCAATTTCCAGTATATGCATTGATCTTAGCAGTGATCTAAGGATGGGCAAAGAGGTTAGTACAATAATTTTTATAAATAGAATGGAGATCTTTGGCTTTTTCTGAAGGATGAAACATGGTTAGAGTCAGTGAGGCTTGCATCATTTGAGGTAAACATCTTATTTGCCCCACCCACTTCCCTTTGCAATATTGAGGGCGGCCTGGGAAATATACAGATTTTATCTATAAGGGGTCATTTGAAATAAATCTCTGAAAATCACCCAGAAATTGACTTGCAGCCCTTAAAACAAAATAATCTCTTTATATGCACATATGACATGAGCCAGTAGAATATAAGAATTATAAGATAGACAGAGGTTGTAAATTCACATGGCTTCATCAGTATAGACGTAATTCCATGGAAAATATCGTTACCAGGATTTTAGTTGTACCCTACAACACTTTCATCTGTTGTGGCATTTCAGCAACTTCCCTTACCTTTCTAACCAAGGTTAAGACTGAAGACTGCCAGTCCATGTGAGTGTCTTTGAACCTCAATATTTCAGTGTCAGAAGATTCTTGTTTACTAGTTTGTGCGCCTGTATGCCAATTAGTTACAATCAAGTGAGAGTTTTCATGCACTTGGATTAGAAGTTCTAACTGCAGTCTAAACATAAGATGGACTCTGCTACCAGCCTCTGTTAGTATTTTATTAGTACTCCTGCTGTCATACGTAACAGAGAAAAGCTTTTAAAGCAGTGTTCCCATTGAAAACAGCTATGACTACAGATGATAATGGCAGTGATTTCAGATATTGATTGACCTGTAAAAAAATTAATAACTAGTTTAACGTTTTCTTTCTAGACAAGAAACACATTTGTTTTTAAGGGCCTGAAGAAGAAAAAATTAGGTAAGTCAAGTATCAGGACAAGGTGATTACTTAACATCTGTGACCAAGAAAAGGCTCAAGGAGAAAAATCATCCAACATCTGCACTGTCGGTAAAATACTTGTAAAAAACACAAGTGAAGTGTGATTAATCACCATGGATGTATGATTGAGTCAATTGACTGTTACTTTTTCATGATGATTAATCAGCTACAAAAATTATAATTGTCCCACTTGTAGTGGCTGCATGCTGTGCCTGATGACATCATTTGGGCTACAGATACTCAATGAGTGGATTTCAAAAGAATATGCAGATGAACCAGGAAGGGTGGGTGAGGTTAAAACTACATTTTGAAGACCATCTCTGGCTTTAGCAGCCCTTGTTTTATCAGCTCACTGAATGGACATATGCTCTGTTATCTGATGAATATCATCATCAGATTAAGCTAAAATCAGAGGCATTAATTTTTTCATTTAACATTATTAAATAGTATTTACATTAGGGATGCATCTGGAGGCAGAGAACATAACCAAAATTATTTTCATGACATTAGATAAATAAATGTTACACTCTCAGCATAGTGTGTATTGCAACTCAGAAAATCAAAACGGCAATGAAATGTTTAGATTGATGAATGTAGGTTAAGAAAAAAAAGAGGAGTGAAACTGCTTGCTTTAGAGTGCAAGTGAAAAGCAGAAAATGGCAAGAATATTGAAAATAACAAATATATTGCTGGGGAAAAAAAGGAGGCTGTCTGTTTACTGTTTCCATGAATCAAAAGCATGGGGTTAACGAAAAAGAAAGAAGAGACTTAAAAAAATGCCCAACCCAATCCAGTTGAATTAATTAATTGGAGCTTGGTTTCTGTGACTATTTTAAACTCTGTGATCTGGGAGCCCATGTCAGGTTGGGAACTAGACAGTCTCTATCTCCCCTATTTCTAGGCAGGACTTGCATCCCAGGAGAAGGAACTTGACTGCATTGCCTAAAAGCAAACTGAAGCCTGTCTGGGTCAGCCCTCAACCTGGATAATGATCAGGGAAGTGGGACTGTGCTGTGGAATCTAGACATAGCCTTGAGATCAAGAATATAATAAAAATATTATAAGGATAGTGACAGCTCTTGTAATTATAATAAAAACCTTGTACTTTGTAAAGCATATATGCAGTCATGCTTTAGGGCATAAACCAGCCACTTACTAAGGGTTTAAGAAGCAACTCCCTTTACAGGCAGGTGTTTCTACAGTTTTTTTCTGACGAGGTTTCTCACACCTTCCTCTAAAGCAGCCTGGATTTGGCATCTGTCAGAGACAGGGGACCACACTAGATGGATCACTGATCTAATCCAGTGTGGCAGCTCCTATGTTCCTACGAAGAATGTGCAAGCTTCATAGCAGATATTGGTTTAGCATGTAAGCCTGAAAATGTCATCAGACTGTTGAGTGGGTAAAGTGCAGCATTTTATAAACATACAACCCTCAAGGCTCCTAGGGAAAGATTGTTACGTTGGGATCTTGGATAATCTGAAAGAGATGATGTAGTGAGATCTGACACAATAACCCAAATGATGAATTATTCCAGGCAATTTTGCCCCATCAAGCTGAATTCAAATATACTAATGGACTGTGCAAAGGGCTGTGCACTGTAAAAACCTCAACCCCTGTACACTCACTGTTATTTTAAATGTCTTTGTGCCTACAAAGAAATAGTTACTTGCAGAGTAGAAGATCCTGCTTTAAACTTTAAAGTTCAAAGTCTTATTTAGGAAGAGAGATTTTTTAATGGAAAAATTCTTTAAAATCCTCAGAGACAGCATCCTTGGAGGAATATCATCTTTTACACTCATTTAAAATAGATTTCAGACTTCTTTGCAGTTTGTTCTGAGCAGGCAATACCTTTCTGAGCTGTACATAAAACCTCACTAATGATCTGTAATGAAGTGCTTCTTTCTGCACATCCAGCATTTTTGCTCTAAAGTTCAAGAAAATAGCACAATTTTGCCAGCACTATTCCCCTTTTAGCACACTGGTTTTGCTTTTGAACTATAGCACTAACATCAAAACCACAAAGTGTATCCTATGTCTCCTCCTTAGGTTGTCACTATGTCTTACAACCATGGATCCTAAACTTTGGTTCTGTTTCATTCGTCAACTGTTAACCTTTATTAAAGAATATTTTTGTCAGCCACAGAAGGAGGTTTTATTTACAGGATTAAATTTAGAGGAGATAGTCTTGATAACTTCTTGTATTTAAATAAGAAGTGGAAACATGGGAACTCCAGTCTCTTGAGTTTTTCCGACGTACTTACTAATTGTTAATTATTAGAGACTAACTAAGTCACTGAAGTGAGTCGTTTGGCTGGTGTCTCAAATGCTGTCATTTACTACTACACAAATCAGCCTAGTGATAGAGTGTCTTTAAATTAGGTTACAACCATGCAGTTATTGGACAGGGAGTAATTGATAAAACCATTAGTAACACTTGTAGAGATAACAGCTAGCAAAATCATGCAACCATAATTATTCCTAATGGATACATGCTATAAATTGTGTCAAGAAAAAAAATCTTGCATTATCTTTCAATCAAATTTGACAGTCCTGGTAGATTACTGTAGACTAAATGCTCATGTATGGGAAAAAAATGACCTATCAGGGTATCTTTGCTTTTTCCCCCTTCTCCTTTCCCACAAAATTATGTGGTTTTTTTTTTTTCTTTTTTTGGGGTAATTTCTTCCTGCATTGGCTTTCAGGCTAAAGAAAATTCAGTGCTTCTTATTAGTTGTCTTTGCCATAGTGTTTTATATTTTCAGTCAGCCACAAGACACGTCAAGACTTTTTGTAATGTGACAACATGAAAAGAATTATCAGTTTGAATAAATGATTCCAGGTTGCATTACATTTTTCCAACAGCAAAATGTATTCTTTAATAATACATAAAGTTTTATCTGTATTCTGGTGTTAACATTTGTTTCACTGAACAAAGGTTCCTATTCTCAGTGTCCTACCCCACCCCCTTTTGACTTTTCTCCCATAAAAAAAAAAAATCACTGGTTGTTTCAGTGAATTTTCCCCCTTCCTCTGCAAGTGACAAAGAATCAGAAACTGCCTCTATTGACTAAAAGATCAGACTTACAGATCAGATGTATAGCTTGATTATATCTTTTCTTCCTCCCCTATGTGAGAGGTGATGCTTCTCAATCACATGCATGAAGGATTTAAGAGAAAATGGGTGAATCAGCAAAAAGGAAAAAGCTAATTACATATGAAAAATATCATATAAAATAACTTCTCATAAGAAAGGTGCATAAACTACTGGAGTTCTCTTGTACTTTCGAAAATACTTTGGGCCTGTGGCTAACATTTTAATTTCAAAAGTCCCAAACAGTAACTCGTTTGATGCAGGGCACCCTTTACTTGCACATTTGTGTGTATATGACCACTCCTTCAAGAGGGAAAAAACCTCAGGAACATAGCTTAGTTTGAGAGTATTCAGAGACTTCAGCTCCTAGATCTTTGGTTCAGCATCACCCATCTGCTGCTTTATCTTTGAGCCTCTTGGAAAAAAGTCCACATAAAAAAATCTCTGGTGCAATTAGCATGTACTGATGGTCTTGGACATTCAAGGGGGAGGGCCTGCAAATGCTGAACTTCCTTCATGCTCAGGAGAGGCAATAATTTGAGAAGAAAGCTTGAATTATGATGTTTAGAATAAACTTCTCACTGTGAGGGTGGTGAGACACTGGAACATTTTGCCCAAAGAAACTGTGGACTCCGCAGCCCTGGAAGTGTTGAAAACCAAGTTGGGTGAGCCTTCGAGAAACTTGGGCTAGTGGAAGATGTGCCTGCCCATGGCAGGAGGGTTGGAACTAGATAATATTTAAGGTCTCTTCTCTCCCAAACCATTCTATGTTTCTGTGAATTGACATTATTAGCATAAGTGAAAACTGGTGGGATGAGTCCTGTGAGTGGAGTGCCCTGTTTGATGGTTACAGGCTCTTCAGGAGGGAGAGGCAGGGCAGAAGAGGCAGAGGGGTGGCACTGTATGTTATAGAAGGGTTAGAATGTATGGAGCTCACAGCTGGCAATGGCACAGTTGAGGGCCTCTGGGTAAGAATCAAGGGGTAAACAAATAATGCAGATGTCATCATCTACTATAGACCTCCCAGCCATGACAACAAAGCCAATGAATTAGTCTTTGAAGAACTTAAGGGACACTTCCAAGCCAACTACCCTTGTCCTTCAGCTTGCCAGAAATTAACTGGGAGTATCACACAGCTGGTACAATCTGGGCCAGAAGATTCCTAAAAAAACCTGGATGACAACCTTATGGAACAGATCCTAAGGAGCCAACTTGGAAACACGCCATCCTTGACCTGCTGCTTGTCATCAGGGAGGATCTCATGAGTGAAGGGGAGATTCATACCCCTCTTGGCCACAAAGCAATTAAGTTTAAAATGCTGCTCAGGGAATTAGTAAAAAAATGTGGTGGTTTTTTTTTTTTTTTTTTTTTTTTCCAGGAGGTGGGGTCCATTGGTGCCGGTGACTTTTTAAACACCATCTACTAAGGGCACAGGAGCTGGCAATTCCCAAATATTGGAAGTCAAGCAGGCAAGGCAGAAGGCCAGCTTGGTTAACCAGGGATCTTCTCTTGGGAATAAGGCACATAAAGAAGGTGTATGCCCAGTGGAAGTAAGGTCAAGTGACAAAGGAAGGATACAGCGATGCTGCTTGTTGCCGTAGGAAAAAAATTTGTGCAGCCAAAGCTGTCAGAAATGTGGGCGACAATAAAAAGAGTTTTTCTTCAAATACATTAACAACAGTAGCCAGTATAGAAATATCATTGGTCCATTATAGGATGAGGATGGTCATCTGCCAAACAGGGACAGAGTCAAGGCAGAGGTGTTTAACGCTTTATTTGCCTCAGTCTTCAAAACAGATGACAAACCAATGGGGTCTGAGTGCCCTGAGCTGGAGGACCATGATGGCAGGAATGATCAACTTCCAGTTGACCCTGAAATTGTGCGGGATCTGCTGCTCCAGCTGAATCACTACAAATCTATGGGGCCTGATGGGATTCATCCCAGAATCCTCAAAAAGCTGGCTGATGTCATCGCAAAACCTCTCTCAATGATTTTTGTGCTGTCTTGGGAATCCAGAGGGGTTCTACCTGACTGGAAAACTGGACCACACTGTCTGGATTTTCAAGAAGGGGAAGAAGGAGGACCCTGGAAACTACAGGCATGTCTGTCTCACTTCAGTGGCTGATAAAGTTATGGAGAAAATTATTCTGGGAGTTAATGAAAAACACCTCAAAGACAACACTCTCATTGGTCATAGGCTACACTGATTTGTGAGAGGAAAGTCTTGCTTATCTAATCTGTTTTCTTTTTATGTGCCCTGGGGGACATCGGACAGAGCAGCGCCAGCTGGTAGAGGGAGGTGATTGTCCCACTCTGCTCTGCGCTGGGGCAGCCTCACCTTGAATATTGTGTGCAGTTTTGGGCACTGCAAGACAAGATATTAGGCTGTTAGAGAGTGTCCAAAGGGCGGGGCGGGGGGGGGGGGGAAGGGGCAAGAAGATGGTGAAGAGCCTAGAGGGGAAGCTGTATGAGGAATGGCTGAGGTTACTTGGTCTATTCAGCCTGGAGAAGAGAAGACAGAGGGGAGAGCTCACTGTAGTCTACAACTTCCTCAGGAGGGGAAGAAGGGCAGGCACTGATCTCTTCTCAGAGGGGACCAGTGACAGCACCTAAGAGAATGACCTGAGAGGAGGTTTAGGCTGGATATTAGAAAAAATTCTTCACCCAGAGGGTGGTTGGATCCTTTTAGGACCCCAGTCCTGAAGTCACAGGCTGAACTGGGAGTATTACTTTTTAAAAATATGCATGACTCCAAAAGTTTCACTCAACAAACGTTTGCAGAGCCTTTGGTTCTTAATACCTTGAGGTAGCCTAAAGAGAGAAAAGTCACACACTTTTCCTCAGGAGATACTTTCAATTTAGGAGGAAATAAGGATTTTGGCAAAAGTTTAAAAGGAATAACATACAACCAAGTAGAGCATTCCACAGAGCGCTGAGCCAGCACATGCCAACTTAATGAAATCCAACCCACTGGTTTTAAGTAACCCCAAACATTAAGAAAAGAGATTAAAAGGGTAAAGAAAGAAAGAGATTAAGAGAAGAAACAGGAGTAAAGAAAAAGTTTAGGAGATTAAATAGCTACCACTGAAGAGTCCTATGAAAATCCATCTTCACAAACGCAGCAGGTCCTACGAAGGAAAGGCAGGATGGATCCTCTGTGCTCCTGTGTTTATGTGCTTTGGCTGCCTGTGACCACTCCTCCCAGGCGGGACCTCCAGCTCCCTGGCACTCAGTGCCTCCCAGGTAGGAGTGAGGCCTGGTGTAATCAATCAGAGGCTGAGTTAGGGGTTCCAGGGGAGCATGGTGTGGACGGGCTCCCAGGCTGCCCTTTTGACTGACAGCTGCTCCATGCTGGTGACTCTAATTTTTCTCTTCAAATTAGCAGAAGAATACAGGCTTTATGTATTTTTTAACCCTGTTATGGGACTCCATCAAACCAGTCATTCCCACCTTTCAGTATGCCTAAAGGCCAAAAAAAAAAAGAGAAAGTGCCTGAAAAAAATGCTGTTAAGAAATGTTTTCCAGGCTGGCCATACTATGTGACTTTCCCCAACTTGTAAAACCATGTTTATCCTGCACTGAACACATCCACTTCCATCTTGTTGCACCTCTTCTTCTACCACCAGTCCTTGTGGGTAGCTTCTTTCCTCATCATATTCCTACACTCCAGGGCACAAAAATGCAGCACTTGCATCACACATTACGAATGGTATATTTGCCATCTGCTACTCTATGGAAATGGAAGAACTTCTCGGGTTAACCACCTGCATTCCTTAGTGTGAGAAAAGTACGCTGGTCCATTTTTTTCCTCTGTAAAAGTGCAGACATAAAATGCAATTAAGCCTAAACCCCATGTCTTACTGCAGTGCAAGGAATTGTAAGCACTGGGAGATTTTTATTTTCCTTCCCTTTTACTCTGGCACATGGGTTGCAGTGTACCTATCATTTCTACAATAGCCAGACTTAGATAGCCTTAGCAATATTCCTTGGTAACTCCTAAATTCACACTAAAATGAGTCATCAACATGTTAGCAGCATGCCAAAACAATTCCAATACTTCTACAAACAAGCACCCCAACTTCTTATTGATTTGCTGCATGCAGATTTAATGAAGATAAGTCAGCATTTACTCAGCAGTGATACCAAGCAGGAGAAAAACATTTAGCCATTTTAGAATTCCCGGGCTTTGCCTCTTTGTGGGAGCAGGCAGGTTCACTTTCCCGATCCTGATTGAGGATTTAGTAATTTACTCTGCTGCAGGTAGGGCAGGAGCAAGTGTCCTGGCTTTGCTTTCCAGTGTGTGTGCTGCTCTGCTACAGTGAGGTGGTGATATACTGTAGTCTTGAAAAAACCCTTTGTGCCTGACTCCCTGACTTGACAATCTAAATGGATTAGTTTTATGACTGAAGCAAGGACAACCCCTTATGTACTATATGCATCAAATTTCAAGCAGGTAAATGCCATCCTCATCTTCAATAACCACATCCACTTGATTTTTCTTTCTGAATGATTTGTTGAATGTGCATACAGACCCATACATAAAATGCTGCTTATTACAATACAAAATTGGAATCCAGCCTAGACTTATGTGCATTTTTATACCACCCCAAACTATAAAAAATCCGTTCAGATATCAGGTTAAACATACAAAAATGTTTCAGTAAAATCACAACTGAGCTTTTAATACTGCTTTTAATGGATTGTTTAATGCTTATAAACCAGTGTTGAGTATAACAAATTAACTCTGTGAAAATTAGTTCAGGTGAAACCCTTTGATTTTCTCATTGTCCTCTAAATTAAAACTTAACCACCCTGACACGTGCACTATACCAGAGCTATACAAGCTTTTAATATATCCAGTCTCATACAAACCTCATACTTCCCTTGAGAAAGTTGAGTTTCTAAAGATTTAATTCAAGTTCCAAGGTCAAACTGAATAGATCTGAATTTCTCCTTAAAATGGGAGTTTCATTCCAATGAGGACTCGACTTCAATTTACTGCTTCTTCCTAAGTTGTGACAATATGGCACATAATATCACATGCAGATAGCAAATCAAATGAACTGACAGCACAATGCCAAAAAGGGTGCCCAAGAGCACACTGTGAAGGATAGTTGTGAGATGGGGTTCCTTTTTTTAAAAAAAAAAAAAAGTTCTAAAAGACTTTTACAAATCACAGGTTTGCAACTTTTAAACAAATCCAAGACATTTTCTGTGTCCTGCAGAGAAACATGAAACAAAATCTCTTCCCCATCTTACAGGCAACAGAACTGTATGACAAAAGTATTTTTATTTTTGAACACTAATTTCTTTTTCAAATTCACTTTCATGTAAAAGTGGCTGCCTCTATATTTAGTTCAAATGATGAAGAAGTAACCACATGTTTTAGGGGACAGATTCTTCCCTCCATTCAATCTGCTTTAGTGAGCAGCTCCAGACTGAGAAGTGGAGTCTTTTACTTTTACACAGAGAAGTTGTGATGGTGAAACTTCATGACTGTCTCTGTTCTGTGCCCTCACCAGCTTATGGAGGAAGCAGGATGTTGTGAAAGGAAGCGCTGCCAGACTCAGTTACCAACTGACTCAAGTCAGCCAGGAACAAGTTATTGATATTCAGGGTTCTTCTAAACTCGGATGTAGGTTGTATGTTCACCATAGGTGAGTGAAGGTCCCTGAGCCATTTTGCTCCATCTCAGACTCTGTTCTACCCATGTGAGACACGTTCACAATTACAGCACACCAAAGAGAGGAGACTTCACTTGAATTACCTACTATTTGATGTTTTCTCCACAGGAAAGGTGCTGTCCTTGGATTATTTCCATGATGTCTCTGAATTTTTCCTACATTATTGAAATTAAGCAGTCCTCTGCTGGTTCGATATTGAAATGGAAGTAGCACTCTGTAAGAAGTGCTCTAATTTATTACAATATTTTTACAAATTATGCTCTGCATAAATTATTTGCTATAAAATCTGAAAATGTGCCTGTAGTGGTGTTTTACTGGGGGACCTGTATCTGAGTTGGAAATAGCATGGGAAGAATGTAAAGGTGCATAACTATGAGTCTAAAAACCACAACTTAGGAATTGGTAGGTTTCTATAAAAATAAAGTTCATTAAGAAAAGCAATTCTAAATATAGATAGTAATGAATAATATTAAAGTTAAATTTTACCCTATTTTTCTTTATTCACCAAATGGATATTTACATGATTATAAAATGTAATGTTTTAAAAAAATTGCCAAGCTCTGGCATCAGAAATATAAAGCACATTTAAAGGTGAATAGAATATAAGTAATGCAGTTGACTTTGACAAAACCCTTTTAGAAGTGGTTCCAAAGACATGCCATCTAGGACAGTTAGCCAGGGCAGCAGAATATATACGTTTAAGAAAGTTAGAAACAATGTTCAAGCAGCACAATGTTACCTTTGATATATATTATAGATGTGATATTGCTGTTCTTGAAAAGATGGCAAGGTTGAAAGTATAGGTTCTGAGGACAAGCTGAACATGAGGACTAGAAGGAAGAAATCTCTTAAGAGGTGGTTTAATTGAAGTATTTAAAATTTTAAATGGAATAGATAATGTCAACATGAGCTGCTATTTTCAGACCAGCGCAAGAAGATAGGACAAAGGAGCATAAATGGAAATTATAGGAGAATAAATTCAGAACAGATATAAGTACTCACCCATGATGAGAATAATAAACATGTAAAAAATTGGCATGGCTAGCAAGGATTTGAGGCAAAAAAATTGGTGTCTTTCTGATGGGATGTGCAGTGTCTGTTCTGCAGTTAAGTAATAGAGGCATGTGCTGGTGAATAAAATAATTCTGCTTCTTTTAACTTTCCCTCTTATTAAAATTAAATACAACTTAAAAGTAATCTTAGGATTTAGAAATTTTTTATTTACAATAAAACAATTTTTAGGGGTTAGTCTCATGAGGTCGTAAGCTCATGCAGAAAGCTAAAAGCGAACTTCATGCTGAAGATATTCTTTTTCATTCAATTCTTCAAATTCTATCTTGAATCTTTGTTACACTTTTCCTAGAAAGCACTTTGGAACATATAGGATGAAATGCAAATTCAAATTTGCAGATGGTACAAAACTGAGAGGAGCTGTTGACTCCTTGCAAGCAGGGATGCCCTGCAGAGAGACCTTGACAAATTAGAGGACTGGGCAATCACCACCCATGTGAAGTTCAACAAGGATAAGTGCCAGATTCTGCACCTGGGATGGAGTAACCCTGAATGGACATACAGACTGGGGAATGAGAGGCTGGAAAGCAGTGCCACAGAAAGGGACCTGAGAGTACTGATTGAATATAAGTCAGCAGTGCCCTGGCAGCCAGGAGGGCCAACCGTGTCCTGGGAGGCATCAGGCAAAGCATCACCAGCCGGTCGAGGGAGGGCATTGTCTCGCTCTGCTCTGCACTGGTGTGGCCTCACCTTGAATATTGTGTGCAGTTTTGGGCACCACAATTAAAAAAAAAGATATTAAGCTCTTAGAGAGCATGCAAAGAAGGGCAACGAAGATGATGAGGGCTGTAGACAGTTCAAGAAGTGTTTTGGCTAATATTCTCAGGCGCATAGTGTGACTCGGGAATGGTCCTCTGCAAGGCCAGGAGTTGAACTTAATGGTCTATGTGAGTTCCTTCCAACTTGGCATATTCTTTGATTCTGTGAAATCAAGCAAAATTATGTACAGATCTATATAATAATTAACATGTGAATCTTTACAACAGACATTTTTTTTCTCTTGAGTGACTGTAGAAGTGAATGCACTGCATACCTTACACATTTTTTTTAAAAGGTGGTATTCAGGACCTCTCTGATAAGAAAAGTTAGTATTTCAAGGGAATTTTCTATAAGTGTATATTCATTGCTGCAAAAAACAATTTCTAATAAAGCCATTAATCGCAATAAAATATGTCAATCACATGACACATGGTAATAAATGTTGAAATAATAAAGGAATCTGTGTGCATGACACTTGTCATAAGATTATATTTGAAAATATAAAATGTGTGGTGATATACTCTATGTGTTACTGTTTATCTGAAAGACTGTCAGCAAGCAAGGAAAGTTTTTACATTCATGATGTTAAAATATTAACAAGAGTCTGAGGTTTTCACTGAGGTGAGCAGTGAAAGAAGAACGGTGACTAACAATAACTTAGACATAGCAAGGTCATTTGGAGAAATCAGTTCTTCAGAGTGCAACCAAGATAAATATAAGCAGTTGGACAAATATTAGTGCATGAAGACAGACTAAATTAGAGGCAATATTGCTTGAACTTTGAGAAGACATGTCCATAAAATGAAAAAATCCCTTGCTGAACCCCACCCTTAAAGGGAAATCATAGTTGTCTGGGTAGAAAAAGCAGAATCTGAAGAACTGCCAAAATAGATTTAAGTAATTATGAGCTACAACATTTATTGGTAAAGCTGATTTCCACCCCTCCACTCCCCACCACCCCTCTCTCCCCCAGTTATTTTACTTTAAAAAGTTTTGCATGTTCTTATCTATATAATTAATTAATTATTGGAGTGAATATTGTCTTCTTTCCTGTACAGAGATGAGGCAATCTATTTTTCTGGAACCTGTATGTAAAGCTTACTTTGTGGGGCAGGCAACCTGTTCAGCAGCAGCAAAAACTGAATTGCTGTTATTATAAATATCCATCTGTCAAAACTCCCAGATAAGTAGCTCTGGTATAATGATTTCAAAGGTGAGGCTACTGATCCATCTTTTAGGAAAGATGACCTCACAGAGCTCCTGTTAAAAAAAAATTAAAAAAATCTTGCAGTAACTAAACAGGCCTTATACATCAAGGGCAGTCATTATTAATTTTAAATTTGTTTAGTAATGGTAATGTACATTTAGGGTACCAAAACAGCCTTAAGTATGCCTTTTGATAATGTTACACAATAATCAGGAAGTCAAGCTTAATGGAAGCAATTTCATGCTTATAGTTTCAGATTAAAGTGTTTTCTACATTCCTCTCTGTCCCCCAAACCTGGAGAGTCTCCTGTGCAATGCCACTGCATGGCAGCGTTAAAACTGTTTTATTTACTTCCTTTACGTCTATATTGGGAGCCCCTGGTGGTCTAGAGGTTAAGGACGTGGCGATGTCACCGCCAAGGTCCGGGTTCGATTCCCGGTCAGGGCCCTTCCCCGGGCAGATGGAGCTTGTTAGCCCTGTAAGGCAATCCTGAGGCAATTGTTAGATTAACCTGAGGCAATCTACGTCCTGAGGACCTCGCTGCCACCGTCCAAGCTCACTTGGCCCCAGCAGATGAACTTTAGGATTAAAGGGTGGGCTCAGTTCCGCGCACACTGTGTCTCACCTAAAAAATCCAGTGCGCGGGCTGGAAGGTGTAAAGACCTTCCCCGGTTCTTCATTCGCGAAGACTGGCCATTACTTACTTACTTACTTACTTACTTATGTCTGTATCTCAAAAACTGGAGATCAATTATTTAATCTTGCTTGTTCATTTCCTTGACTTATAATATTTGCACTGAAAACTGCAGTGAGGTAAAATATCATCTAACTTACATATACATACACACACTCAACTTTATCTCGCTTTTGCAACTGGGAATTGTTCCAGACCTGGTTGCCTCAAATCACCAAAGGCTTAAGGAAGGAGATCAGTCATCTACAGTATCTGCAAGCAAAACAGTGAGGGTCCAGGGAGCGACACAAGAGCGGGAGAAACTCTTACAATATCTGACATGATGCAGCTGTTGTGGTCCAGCTCATTCCCTCCCACCTCAGAATGAGCTACATTGTTTATTTATTTATTTATTTATTTAATTCACAGCCCGTAGTGGATCTGTATCACAGTGTAACAGTGCAGTAAAAGTTTAGACAAGACCCATATTGCTTATAGTAATTAAACAGATTTACTTGTAAATTCTCAATAAATCAATTCAGTACTTAGGAATTAAGTGCTACAATATTAGGAGGGATATCATGTGGGTTTTTTTTTTCCTTTAATTCATAACCAAGAGGTTGAAGTAATAGCTGTAAGGGTTTTTTTCTCTTTAGCTAAGTCAGTAATTCTAGTTCATGCAGGGGGTATTCATTAAAGAGACTGAACTTTGTGTTTGCCCTCCTTCACTAACATTTATATTTTCTTCAAGTAGCACAAAGCAACTGGTTGATAAGGGAATGTTTCAGTCATTTTCAATTAGCTGTAAAGTATTTTTTTACAGTAGTCTGGTTTCTGGTTAACTGACCAACAGAACAATGATGGCTATTTTATACTGCAGAGACAGTGCTGACAGGGGGTATAATGAGAGCAACTGTCTCAGATTTTCTTATTAACAAGTGTAGCCAAAGCCCCTGTTGGCCTTGCTAAATGGGTAATAGCATATTACTCTCTTGGTGGAGGCCTTTAGGAGATTACAGACAAAGTTGGTTAATTAGTGGGATCTGAAGTGTTACTTCAAATGCTGTCCCAGCTCTGCAGTTTTCCTACAGTTTCTAATTATTTGCCTTTGAATAAGAATACAGGACTAGATTTCCCAACCTGATTATTTCATAAAATCTGAATGGATAATCAAGAACTACTTATTTCAATCAAACTACAGTCAAATTGAACTTAACCACAGATGTATGAATACGGCAGTTTTGGTATTGATATTGATTTTCCAGTAAATCATCTTAAGTTCAAATGATCAAAAATCAAGACAGGTCAACATCAAAGAAACAGGAATATTGGCATGAAAGCAAGCTCTCTTGATTGGTACAAATTAAAAGATCATTTATTAGTGATTATGCTGTATAATACTGCCAGTGCCAAATGAATGCAATTAAGATGAAATGGGCCCCTGCAGCTACAGGGGTTAATAAAGACTGAATTCCTAATGATTTTTCCATTAATTATGAAGATGTCCACAAAACAGCTTTAACAAAGCTGTGGCCACCTCAGACAAATCTTTGTAATCTGTATAAAATGCCTCCCTTAATTGACATGTTGTTGGGATAATGTAAAGATTTAACAGCTCAGAAATCATTACACGCCGAATGAGGGTACTCTGCAAAGAGTGCAAAACTTGGGGTGCATAAGAAGTGCAATAGTTATCAATGTTTTCAATAGTTTAAAATTTCCAAGTTGTTTGAAGTCTAAAATGGCATACATCCTTGCTAGAAACATTGCTGTACTTTTCCTGCAATGAAGAACCTTTTACCTCCCGGAGTGCTTGTGTTTTCATTGGTTAGGGAAGCAAAGAGTATGAACTGGGAGAAAAAAACTGAGAGACAACACAAGGCATACTCTTCTTAACACTGCCAGAGGACGAGATCAGCTGCCTCTACACTCTTATGAGGGCAAATTTGGTCTTTTAGGACCAAAATTTAGCCTTAAAACACTGGAGATAAAGAATTAAAAATGCCTTACTTTGGAATGCTTCTTGCCCTGACATACCGCTTCCCAGGACTCTCACTCTGGGGTCTCCTTGGGCTGCTGTGTGCCTGGCTGGGTATTTCCAAAGAAAATGAGTCTGGCTTTCTGTTGGAAGGGTAAAGCCAGATGGTGCCTTTCTCTCCTTTTTTTTGTTGCTTATCAGCTTAGATCCTTCTCTGATTGCTGCTGAGAGCAGGCTTGCCAGTCTTTTGGCCATTTTTTGCTTATTCATGGGATTTCCTCAGGTTTCATAACTGTTTTTTTCATCAGTATCATCATTACCTCTCATCTGTCAGTTAGCAAGGAAAACCCTCTAAAGATATAAAAATGAGGAGATTGCTTGGATGCTCGATTAGGCACCTGTTGCCTCTCAGCATTAAGTTAATTTCCCTGCTAATTATACATGTTTTTCATACCCTCTGTCTCTTGGTTTTCTGTTTTCACCAGTTTTGACGTGGATTTCAAAGCAATCGGAACTGCATGAGGGGAACACCAGAATATTTCACAGAATGGCAGAATCACAGAATATGCAGAGTTGGAGGGGACTGACTTGGATCCTTGAATCCAACCTCAGCCCTTCACAGGACCATTCCCAAGAGTCTCACCATATGCCTGAGAGTATTGTCCAAACACTTCTTAAGCTGTCAAGTTTTGTGCTGTGATCACTTCTCTGGGGAGACTGTTCCAGTGCCCAACCACCCTCTGGCTGAAGAACCTTTTTCTAATATCCAACCTAAACCTCCCCTGACACACCTTCAGGCCATTCCCTTGGGTCCTGTCACTGGTCACCACAGAGAAGAGATCAGTGCCTGCCCCTCCACCTCATGAGGATGTTGTAGACTGCCATGGGGTCTCCCCTCAGTCTCCTCTTCCCCAGACTGAACAGACCAAGTGACCTCAGCCACTCGTCATACTCCTCAAGGCCCTTCACTCTAACAGCTTAATACCTTTCTTATATTGTGGTGCCCAAAACTGCACACAGTATTCAAGGTGAGGCTGCACCAGTGCAGAGCAGAGTGGGACAGTCATCTCCCTCTACTGGCTGGTGATGCTTTGCCTGATGCCCCCCCCCCCCCCCACACAACCTCAGGACAGGGTTGGCCCTCCTGGCAATATTTAATGAAGAAAGAAGCCAAAGACTTAATATTGATGGGACTGTTAGAGACTGAGAATCTGGGAACACTGATCTGCTGCTGATCACAGCTTCCCCCATGCCTTGGAGACAGAAGGACTGACCACCCTCTTTCAGTACCCATTTCCCCATGTACTTTTGGCTCATTAATGTACCTCTGGAATTGTTGTTGTATCACTAAATTGTACTTCTTCTACTTACTTGCATATCCTTGTGTCCTAAATCTTACTGACCTCTGTGCATTCACCTTTTTTTATCCTACTTCTATGTTATGGAACAGCCACTGTTCTTTGCCAAAAGACTTTTCATTCTGGCCTTCAGCTTAGTCCAGTTTTCTACCATTATTTTGGTCATCCTATGGTTTTTCCATTTTAAGAACTGTATTTCCTCACAGTTCCTGATATCAGTCCAGCTTTTTGATTTCTCTGAATTTTCTCTAGCTCAAGTGTCATATCTCATCTAAATCCCTAATCTTCACTAATTGGACTAATGATTGCTAATTATATGTAGTGTGCAAGTACACTGGAATTTCCTTGATATGAATTGGGGTGATATATTTGGGAAAAAACAGACTGTGTGCTGTATGTGTAGAAGTTAGAAGTGAATCGGTCTCATCCTACAGGGTATTCTTACAAGTGCTAGTACTAAACAAAAACAAACAATTCTGATATAAATAATCTATTTAAGTGTGAAATTGGATTTTCGACATAAAGATCAAATTCATTGACTTCAGCAATGTTACATGAGGGATAAATTGGCCTTTTAGTCATTTCATTGCATCTGCAAACTCATACCTCATGCCTTATCTTTGTCTGATCTGCTATCAAATACTTATTCATGGAGCAAATAACTTATTTGACTCTTTAGCAAAAAGGCACCAAATTCAAATGATATTTGCTACACGAATAAATACGAAAAGGCTTTCAAATATGCGTGCATAAAACCCCATAATCTTACTTAGATTTTCATCCATACGGAAATGTTAGGAAGAAAATTATAGAGGAACTGGGTCTGATTTTGATCTCTGTGGTATAAATCAGAAATAGCTCTTTGGTAGTCAATAAAATTACACTGTTAAATCAGAATAAGTGTTCATTTTTCTTTTTTTAAAAATATTTCAGCACTATTGTGTTAAAAACATCTTAGAAGTAGCAAAATACTCAGATTTCATTACGATACTTTTCCTGCATAATTACAAGATACATTTTTCCTACGCTAATTTAATTCTCGCTTATTATAGCCACTGATGTTTAGAACACACTGGGGGGCAGCTTTGCATAGGTGAATCACCAATGAACAAAGAATTTGGGGAAAGAACAAGCCTGTTTTTAAACAAAGAACTGTACTTTTATGTATAGGTGCATAAGTGTATTAATTTCAGGAGTGTTTATTTATTTATATTTTTTAAAAATTATACACATTTCACTCTTGCACTCATTGCAGTGTTAAAACTTGTGGTGATTTGCATCTTCTTGCTGCTCTTTCAGCATTTTTCCAAGGTTCATAAAATGGTTGTGGATTTTGTAAGGAAATTATATTTGTTGATGATACAAATTAAAAGACTGGGGAAGGGAATTATGGCCTGACATTTAACATACATGCTCATAGTTATGCACATTTCAGTCATACAAATCAAAAATAGGTGTGAGTACCTGACACTGCACTGAAAATGCAGGTGTAAACCATTCTGTGAACTGTCAAAGGGTGTTAAAGTAATGAAAACGAGGATCTGCAGCTGGATGAACATTCCAGTTTCTGTAGTAGCTTGATGGCTGCTTTTGGGTTCTACCTAGTCCACCTACTGTGGCTCTATATGTTCACATATATTAAATCCATATATATTATTTAGTCATCAGTTCTGCTTTAGCTAGTTCCAGGTGATCGATATTCTGTGATAGAGCAGCTTCTACACAGAGAAACAACCAGCCTTAATTGCCTCAGAAAGATCTTACAGGTTCACTTCCTCACATCCTCCTTTCTCAAATAAACTTAAGAATTAAGAATCAATATCAGCATAATACAGACTTACAGATGCTTTGAAACATCCCAGTAGCTAACCTGAAAGTGGATTTCAAGTAGCACTGCCAGTGCCTAGCATCATTATGTAAACTTAACAATACACTCATAAATAAATAAAATAATGTCAGACATTGGTGTTATTTTTAGTTATGCTGCATCTTGAGGCATGGCCAGCCCGTATTGGCTAGCTGTCTCCTGTCTGAGTTCTTACTTAGAAATATGGTTGCATTAATAATGTTCATTACTTCTTTACCTTCTGGAACTTGGGGCTGTTGTCACAAACGCATCTTCTGACTCTCCTGTTGTTTGTAACCATTGTTGCCATTCTGGAGAGCAATATTTAAAATACAACAGTTTTTTATTCTCATATTTATTTATATATCTGATAAAGTCTCTGGCATCAGCTTTTTATAGTATAGACTTTCCTCTGTTACCTTTTCTGTTGAATAATATTTGAGCAGGTGACAACCCCCCATTCTGTTGCTACAACTTTGCAATTTCCTAATGCCTCATAGCATGATGATCCAGCTTTCTTCATCTGACAGTGTGTTTCTGTACCTGTAATCTGATAATTTAAGGGTATGAAAGCAAAATTTACCCCTCTATTTACATACTTCCACACAAATTGCTTAAATACGTGTATACTAGGTCAGGTAGGTCATGTTTAGCAAAACAGAGTTGCTACAGTAACTTCTGTAGGAGATGGATTTTCCAGTCAGGATACTCTGAGTGAAGAAAAACAAATATAGCATGGTACATACCACTAAGCAACTTTTTATCAACAAATTTATCCCTCAGCAATAAGAAACAAATCTGAATTGTGGGATCTATTTTGCTGAGTGTTCCCATTTGTTGTGAGACTATCCCAATTCTCTCCAAGTATTTAATTTCCTTGCTTTTTCAGATAGAGCAAGTTTCTAGGAATCTGTGCCCTCAGTTTGATGAATTGGATGCAAATTCCTTGATTACAGGGACAGAGAAATGTATACAGAGCAGGAACCACAGTTCAGGAGTTTCAGCCTTTTTTGACTCTCACTTGGAAAACTGTTTTCTATTATAGATCCCTTTATTTGTTATGGTTTACCTCTTTATGACCTTAATCTCACACAGTAGGTTTTAAACTGAAAGAGGGCAGGTGTAGATTAGCCATAAGGAAAAAAAATGTTACAGTGAAGGTGGTGAGACAATGACACAGGTTGTACAGAATGTTCTGGGTGCTCCATCCCTCAAAATGTTCAAGGCCAGGTTGGATAGGGCTTTGAGCAACCTGACCTAGTGAAAAAAGTTCCTGGCAGGGAGTTTGGACAGGGCACTGAAGAAGCAAATAACTAAAACCTAAAAGACTGATTTACTAAACAAATAAGGAAAATTTACACCACAATCTGCAAAAGTTTTCTCTGTAGCTTAACATTTTATACCATATCTGTCAAGATGTAATTCAGAAAGTTGGTGATGTATTGTAATATTTTATTTTCTCTACTGTACATAGTGCACAGCTTCCAGTTATGCTAATTGGAGTTTCGTGCACAAACTAAGAATATAATATGCTAATAAAGCTGGATAGTATCTCAGAATGCCCTGAAAAGTAAAAAAAAAATTAAAAAATCAGCATTAAGGAGATCTGTCCTAACACATTTTATTTCAATATTTTGTGAAGAAAGAAGTTACAGAAACATGCAGCTGGTGAAAAACAGTCAATTAAAGGAAAACCATTTGTTCTCCCGTTGAGATAAACATCAGATATCCTTTGGGAGATAATTCCAGATTTACAATAAGGGTAGAAAATAGGTAATGAAGAAGTTTCAATAAATTTATTCTTTTTTTTCTTTCCATTAATACAAAGAAGTTGATCAACTATCAATCTTATAGTTGATATCTATAAGAAAAAATTGCTGCTTTACCATTTTTAAAATGTGTGCTAAATCTTGGTACAACTAGTTTTTCGACTTCTAAAACATTTTTCAACAGACTTGAAGAGGCTAAACCCTACATTGAAATTACTTCTACCCCTCTACACTGAAATATAGGCAGTGTAGAAACTCTGTGTTTAGAAACAGAATACAGTTTCCTTTGAGTACTAAATAAGCAGAATTAGAATACAAGAGATCTTTACATTACACACACACACACAAAATTGAAAAAATACAAGGATATTCTGAAAATAAATACTAAAAAGACATAAGACATTTCAGTTCACATTTTATGAAACATACCTCTAAGTTATGTCAGACATGTCAGAGTTCAGGCATGTCCTTGCCAGATCCCAATTAAAATATTATTGGCTAGACAACAGCAACAGCAAATTCTTTACAGGGAAAGATATGATAAAGCAGTGAAAGAATCTACACTAAATGCAATGTTCATGCCTCTCTCTGCTTTTCACATTATTCCTCAAAGCTTTTGGTGATCAACAAAGAACTACAGCTTCAGAGACTGTCACTATTCTAGCACATGGCTAGCAGAGTATCTATTCCATCTTATAACACTAGAATCTTTTGAGTTACGTACAACTTTCAGGGTTTTCTAGGAGCTAATATAGAGAGAAAGAGGGGCAAAAGTTTGTAGGTAGTAAGGTGGTAGGTCTCACTCTAACTTGCTGAATTTCCACCTTAGGAGCCTAGGTCTAACAACAGAGATAAATAATAAAATAGGTTTGAACCTTTCACTTTGCTAAGCAATTATTGCCCTACACAGTTTTCAACATTTCTTCATATCCTCTTTTTAGATGAGAAACAAGTATCGCAAAGATTTATTTTAAAACGGTTCACAATCACTTGTCTCCTGTTTGTCTTAGCCTTCTGTTTCATTATTTCCATTTAAGAGAAAAAGCATTTTGAGAAGTCAATCTGAACATTAGGTAATGATTGATCATGCTTCTTTAAAAAAATAAATCAGATGTTTTGTGACGTGAATTGAAACTGAATATCAAAATGTCAATGCTATCACAAAAAGTAGGATACAAAGCATATCACTCAATCCTCACGTGCTGTTTATTGCAGAAATAACACTTTTAATGTATTTTTCCTTTGTATTAATTCAGTATATTTTTTACAGAATCATGTGTACATTTCTTTACATATCAATAAGATGTTTGCAAAGATAATAAATAGAAAACCAGTTTTGTGTTTCTTAGTTTTCCAGACCACAGATGATATTCTTACTTTTCAGCTTCTGGGATAGATAGTTCACAATTACATTGTTTTTGCTGTACCATGCCTCCCATTTTATTATTTTAAGAAAATGTCTGTATTTGTCAGAATTCCATAACTGTAAGGTTGTACCTCATGTGAATAAGAACACTTGTTTTTAAAGTCCTATTTTAATTCTGCCTCTCTTGATCTTATTTGTAGATTCTTGTTCTTCCAGAGAAGAGATTTAATGGTCCCTTAAAATTAATCTCTTGTTTCATTAGTTTCATATATGAGCAATGAAGGCATCTTCAGAGATGATGAACTTATCATATTTTTGGTAGAAACAAAACAAAACAAAACAAAACAAAATAAAACAAAACAAAAACCCCTCAGGTTTGCAGGTCAAAAGCATCCCTCATAAGCATATAGGTGTTCACAGGTGTTCACCAGTGGGCTTTTCAGTCTGTATACTTTGATCAGTGCTTTCCTGTTATCTGATAATATTCTAGATTGCAAAAGAATGAGATACCAAAGAAGTCTGGTAAATTTTACTCATTCCCCACTAGAATTTGAAGAAGCAAAAGAACTTCTGACCAATTTCCCCCTTTGAATCCCCAGGCCCTGCATAGCCAAGCCTTTTACCTCTGCCACCTGCAGAAATCAAACCAGAATCTTATGGTGACTGATACCCAGCTGAGCTGGCTCCTTCTCTTTCAAAAAAATAGGGAAGAAAAAAGAAACCCAGCCTTCTGTACCTTAGACTCTGTTTTTGCTGGTTTGATATTTGTTCCTTTATGTGTACTGTAAAAAGAAATATTCATAAACAGCCTTGCATCCTATACTTCTTTAAATCAAGGGTGATACAGAGATGTTGTCAGAGAACATGAACAAAACTGAATGAGCACAGCCTGCTTTTAACTGTGTTTCATCATCAGGAGATCAGGAGCAAAAAAAAAAAGGAAAAAAAAAGAAAGAGAAAGGACAAGGAAGCCATCAGCAGAGAGGAAATGCTAAAACGTCTATATAGTATTTTGAATTGCCTTGGTAATGTGTCATAATTGCAGAGACAACCTTGAAAAATGAATACAGGAGAATCATAAAGATATCCATGAATGAAAACCAGGAAGACCAATCAAAAAAGCCAAAGAAAGTTCCTTTTATTTCTCCATTAGCTATAGCCCAGAGAGGGTATTTGAACAAGAATAACATCACAAGAAATTTACAAAGGGCAGAACAAAATGAACATCTTTAGCAACAACTTTCCTCTCATCTCAAAATCCTTTGAAACAATCCAGCAGTAGGTGGGTTTCAATTTCAGGCCATGCAACCTGGGCGTGCAATACTCTGTAGAAAGTCTGAGGACTCACTGCACCAGCCTGTACATATATATACACACCTTGCTCCAAAGACCCAGACCACCTCAGTTCAAGGCTATAGTGCTGCCATGATGAATATTTAGCATCAAGGTTTTGTGACTCGCTATATAATAATTTATTTGAGCCACAGAGCAGTGTGTTTTGGCATTTAAGAAAAACCTTAGGTGGTGTTATAAGACATGAAGCTGAAGACCAAGTGACTACCAGCTCTTGAGAGTATAAAATTAAAATGCAATAGCATACAATTGAAAAACCAGTATGCCTTTAGAAATGCACTGTGCTAGAGTCTTTTATTACTATTATGAAATAGAATAAATAATTAAAACAGACAGGAATGCAGAAGATGGTATTTACTGAGGATTACAGTCATGGTTAAAAAAATGAGTGTTACTTAAAGGTTCCCCAAACCTCTCTAACTGTGTTTTCTGAACTGTGAGGTGTAGTCGCCTTCACACAGGTACTTCTCACCTAACAGTAAGAGCACCTGCCAGGCAGGTGATCAGTGGTAACTTGCTGCTTTGAGCTATATATCCCTTCTCCTCTTGTGGCTTTACTCTCAGCATCAGCTGCCATAATCCAGGAGGGATGACCACCTTGGACTAAGACGATTCCGCTGCACCAAGGAGAGCTGAGTTTGGTGGCACAGAATTAGTAACTTGGAGCTATCAGGGGAATTAAACCAGTTGGAGTCCTTTAAGGAAGGGGAAAGAAACCATGTGGGGTTTGACATTGGGTTAGGGTTAACACATAGTCCAACTCCTCCACTGTGGGGCTTTGGCTAACTGTGTGCCCTGGGGCGTTCACACCATTTTAAATCGAGGTGAATTAATGATGTGTTATTTTTCTGTGACAATGGAAGATCTAGAAAGATATGTGAATTTGGCTGATACCTTTTTTTCCCCCTAGTAAGGGGAAGTATTTAGAAATTTAGAAAAACAGAAGAAATTGAGATAATCAGAAAAAATAATAATCGAAAAGAGGAAGAAGAGTAGCAGATGTTAACTCCTGGGATAATTCATGTTGGAAGGTGCCCCAGAGAGACCTAGTCCTGCCTCTCACCCTCAGCAGGGTTAGCTCTAAGAACAGATTGCATTTCTCAGGGCTGTATTCTGTCAGGTCTTGGAAATGTCCTTAGACAGAGACTGCACATCTCCTGGGAACACGGAAGTCTGCCCCTTAAGCAGTTCAATTGTTACCTATTGTATCATCAAAGGAAACCAGGGAAGTACCATACTCTGAATAAAACTGATTTTATAATGTGCTGCTTAAGCTACATTCATATCTTCTGTAGGGTGTGTGAGGGAACCTGTGCATGTGTGTCTGTGAACAAGTTGGATTCTTTTGGGAAAGGAGAATTTAAACAAAAAAGTTTTTGAACCACTCAAATGTTTCAGTGTTGTTCTAGAAGGCTGCATCTTTCAAATTTTGTCTTCAATAAAATAGCCTTCATATGGCTGAATTAAGGTAGATAAAGAACAGCATCTGAAAATCAAATCACATTAAGCTAAAGGCTACATAGGGAAGTTCTTGAGATCTCTAGGGCCAAATGAAATCACATCAAGATATTGGTTTTTTCCTATTCTGTTCTTCCTCTCCTATTCTGTGGAGTTTCTAAGGAACAGTGATTTAACACTGTTCCTTAGAAACTCCACATTTGTTTTATTAGGAGCAACTTTAGCCTCCAGCAAATTTGGGGGAAATAAATATTATGAGTTTTTTGTTTCTTCTTAAACATCAAAATGAGACCTAAGCTGAAGAAGGTATCTGATTTATTTCAGGTAAATATGAAATAGTTCAGTGTCAGAATAAAGATTCTGATTCTGAGTTTGTAGAACCTCAGCCTGTGATTTTTCTATGTCTAATACAGGCAGTACTAGAGTTTTTACCACTTCTCAACATCTGCTGAAGAAATAGTAATGAGGAAAGAGGCTGGCAGGAAAAACTTGACGATACAGAACTTACTAGGCTTTTGAAGAAAGATACAGAGTGAAAAACACCAGTTCTTGAGTCTCTGGTTCAAACAGAAGTAAAATATACTACTGTAATAGTATATATAGCAAATGCTGTATAGCCTACATCTGTGTCATCTGTTAGAAAAATTGGTCAGTATGCCTTAGTGTTCAAAACAGTCAGGTTACCACTCAGGAATGCAGAAAACTGATGTGAATAAGGGGCCCTTTGGTGGCCTTCCAGTAAAAAACAATCATGACATTAAATGACAACTGTATATTCTTAAGGATTGTTAGGGTTTGTTTTAATAACAATGATAGTAAACTTATGTCATTTGAGTAGAAGAAATAAAAGAGATAAACATAAAAGATACTCAGCAACTTGAAGCTGTCAAAAGAAGCTGTGCTTTAAAATGGTTAGGGACCAGACAAGGCATTTTTCATTTTCATTGTAAAAAGCCACTGAGAGTTACTAATACATTGCAAGAAGTTCCCTTCCCTCATTCTTTTCCCCCCTCATTTCACCTTGGAAATCACCACCAAATTCCTACTTCAGAGCAGTTAAAAGGTAGAAGACATAGATTTTTATTTTACAAATACCAAACAGAAAACCATTAAGATCCTTATTTCCATTAGGGGGTAAAAATCTTAACATTTCTGCTTCTGTTTAAAACTTAAAGGTTTTTTTGTTTTGTTTCCAGATAAAGTTCTGAAGTTTCCAGGAGCTTCCTGAGTGGAATCAGGGATTTTAATGGAGTTCTGTGGAAAGGATCAAACTGTCTGCCTTCAATTCTTTCACCTATTGAACAACTATAAAGTTTATTTTAATCAAGTTAATTTTTCTGTTTTGAAATGTTTAGACAATTCTTTAGACAGTCTTGTATAAGGAGGTAATTTTAGCACACTGTATTGTGTCCAGGCCACTTTAAAGGCTGAAAGGAATGATAGTGAGACCCAGAGGAGTAATTATGGCTATGCTAAGAAGAAAACGCCAACATGAAGATATGTGTTAGAGGAGAGAAAGGAAGGTCTGCAGAGAGATGTGTCAAACTTCCCAGAAAGAATCAGAATGAAAAGGTAATCTGATAATTTCTTGAGAAGCTGGTACCATCTCTCTGAAGATGTCCTGAAATGTACTTACAATTTGGAATGCTGAAGGAGAAGTAAAAGTCATGAACTTGTTTGGATGGGGAAGAAAGAGAAGTGTGTGGTTTGGAGCGAGAGGGTTTCTGGAGTTCCAAATGCCCGTTTGAACTTTTAGGTGCTTTATCAAAGTGAACCTGATCTCAAAACACAACCTTAGGCCTTACTCAACCTTAGGCAAAAATGTTGAGAAAAGTCAGTACCTCTGTCAGAGAGTGGAAAAATTTTAGTAATACTGTAAATTTTCTTTCAAAATAAGTTAGATATACAAACAAATTTTCATGACTTTTCTTTAGCACTTGCCAAAGATTTCATTAATCTCCAACACACACTTTGTATGGAGCGTGCTGAAGCATTTTGTTGCTTCTTTAAATTCTTAAAAATACATTCTAATTCCTTATGTACACTTTCAAATTCAAGAAGTTTTGAATTGTGCTCAGTGCTAATGTTTAATTCAAGACTCATACTCACATTCTCAAATATTCAGCTTCTCCATACAGTCAGGCAAGTTGTGTCTGCATTAATGCTTTGATTTGAGCAGGAATCTAGTTTTGAAATAAAACTCCTGAATATCTCTGCTAACTGAAGGTTGCTTTGCTTCACAGAATTATCCTGATGAATCAACTGGTTTCTTTTTGGAGAACTCCTGTGTGCACCAGTCACTAACACAAACACCAGTGCCTGCTTCTCTAAATCATGGCTAGGCTTTGCAAACAAAGATTTGAGAAGGGCTCTACCCATGCTTGCTACAGGCATGCTGATGGCTAAAAAGGCCAATGCGAGATAGACAAGTCCGGTTGCAGAACGTACAGCAGAAAGACTCCCCAGGTGATATCGACGAGACGTGATTCTTTCTGCGTTGTCTTTTCTCCTCGAGAGTGATCCTGCGTGTGTTCTCAAAAGCAGCAGCAGCGTTATAGATGGTGTGTCTCCAGGCGTCCTGAATGGAGGCCAGGGTAGACCAGTGGTGGTGATCAATATGGCTAAGGCTGAGGGATTGTTTCAGGCAGTCCTTGTATATCCTCTTCGGGGCTCCTCTCTTGCGGCAGCCAATGGCAAGTTCCCCATAGAGCACGATCTTAGGGAGGCGATGGTCCTGCATCCTGGAGACGTGCCCTGCCCAGCGCAGCTGAGTTCTCAGCAGCATGGCCTCAATGCTCGTGACTGCTGCCTGTTCAAGGACAGACGTGTTGGTCACATAGTCAGTCCAGTGGATGTTAAGGATTGTACGGAGGCAGCGCTGATGGAAGTGTTCTAAGAGACGCAAGTGGTGGCGGTAAATGACCCACGATTCAGATCCATATAAAAGACTAGACAGTACAATGGCTCTGTAAACGCTGATCTTAGTACTTTTCTCCAGGTGTTTGTTTTGCCACACTCTTTTATGGAGTTTACCAAAAACACTGTAAGCCTTTGCTAACCTGTTGTCAATTTCAGCATCAATCTTACCGTTCGAGGAGATGATGCTTCCCAGGTAATTAAACTGTTGGACTGATTTGAGTGCTGTTTCACCAATGGTGATATGGGGATGATGGAAGACTTCCTGAGGTGCAGGCTGATATGAAACTTCTGTCTTCTTCAAGCTGACTTCCAGCTCAAAAAACTCAGCAGCCTCTGCAAAGCAGGATGTTAAACGCTGCAGAGCTACTTCTGTGTGGGCAACGAGGGCGGCATCATCAGTGTAAAGTAGCTCACGGACAAGATGGTTTAAGACGCACTTTCTGAGCTGTTTCCAATAGCCAATGGTGTGAAGCAAGGCTGCGTTCTCGCACCAACCTTATTCACAGTCTTCTTCAGCATGATGCTCCAAAGGGCCACGGCAGACCTCGATGTTGAAAACGGTGTCTACATTCGATATCGTACCGATGGGAACCTGTTCAGCCTAAGGCGACTGAAGGCCCACACTAAGACCTTCTCTAAATGGTGTTAAATGGTATGTATGGTTGGGATGTTCAGTCCAGGGTTAAATCTTGGGTGAAGCAGAGCACCTGAAATGCACATAACAAGTGTGAGGACCTCATGGTCATCTACTTTGGCTTACTTATTTAGTTCAAAGTGCTAAATTCCTTGCACATGTAGAAAGAGCCACTGGTATTGACCCTTTTCAGGTAAGAGTTTGGCAGAGCCTGGCAAGGAACGCAACCTGTGAACAGATGCAAAGTTTATTCTCATCTTTTACAATATCAAACACTACCATAGACCTTTATATAAACAAAATAATTTATTTGTTTCCTGCTTGGTTTAATATGGAAAATGCATAAAGTGTCCTAATACAGGAATCTAATTTGAAGTTACAGTGCAAAGGCTTGCCATTCCACAAATATTTTTAAAACATCCAAAATTTTCACCTTGTACTTTAAGCTAAGCTCGTGTCTGGACCTTTTGATGAAAGCCCAGAGGAATGCCCCTAATAACCTCATGGCTGGGGGAAAGAGGATTACTTTCTCATGTGATTGATCTGAAGCAAATTTTAATCTGTTTTGTTGTTTCCCAGTGTTAAACTATGGCTGTAGTAAGTCCAAGACTGTCTCGGTCCTTGCCTATATGCAGCATTCAGAAACACTTCCCTCTACCCACATCTGTCTGTCTTCACCCAATCTGAGCAATACCTGGTTTTCAAAGAAGGAAAACACAATTGATTACTCCAGAAAAATGCTGTCAAACTGTCCAAATATACGTTGGTCTGAAAGACCATAGACATGATCATACTGGCATGTCTCAGCAGTAGTGGTGACTCAGCATCTTCTATTTCTGTGAAACTACCTGAAGCTTGATCTCCAGTATCTCAGTCTTCTCAAGATGCCTACATGCCAAATAAGATACCAGCTTTCACTACTTTTTCTCATGGCAGTTAAAGCAAAGCAGCTTTTGGGATCTTGCGCTCTCAAATTTGGATGTATCATCAATTGTTTTTATTCGTTTCTGAGGCAGCAGTTCCTGAAAAGCATCTCTGCACGATTTCTCACCTGTCATTTCAGAAAGAGCCATCAAAGTTGGATTTCCACACTCTTTTGTGAAGGTTGAATGATAAATGTTCCCTGTCAAGGTATCAATAGCTGTTATCTCAGTAAGATCACAAAAGTGAACACACTTTAGTAAAGGTCAGCAAGTTTTGGTTCCTTCCACTCTGCAAGATTCTGTAAGCAAAGTGATTGTCTTCCTTCTGCAGTTTTATTGAGACATCACCTGTTCTTGGGGATACAATTTTGAGAATCTCTGAAGGTGGGAACTGAGGCAATATGAGCTGCAAATTACTTAAGCACTCTAATAACTGTGATGCTTGGAAAACCTATTGTTTGGAAAGTTTGGAAACTGAACCTTAAATGCTCCTATTGTTTTGTCTCAAAATGTTCAGTGTTCTTGTGAAGACATATCCTGAAGAGAGACTGCATTTTATAGCAATCCAATAAAATTTCCAGGGAGAGTGATCCACTCTAATCAGAGAATTTGAAAGGAAAGAGCCAAAGAAGCTAAAAATCCGGAACAACGCTGTGTAGCTCCATACTAACAATGAGGGGAAAATTAGGAGCACAGAATAGCAATGTCTCAAGCAGTCACAGCATTAGTTTGAAGAACTTCAGGCCAAAGGCTACATTTAATTAATATTTGAATGGAATTTCTTTTCATTATTCAAGAGTCACTGTAAGCCCCTATGAAGCCAAAGGCTATACATTAATGTGTCATTCTTTACCTATTTTCCTAGCTGTTTCCATCTTTCAGGCTCTTCTCATCCTAGAGTGCAGGTTTATTGCTGTATTTGAGGTAATGCCATATCAGAACTGTGCCCCTAGCTTGTGAACATACTGAAACTTCAATTCCAAATATACCAATGGAATTGCTGCACTCATACCACCCTTGTTATAAATCTACATAGACTTACCCATGTACGTGTAAATCCAGGAGTACTTGACACATAAGGTCTTCCATGCAAGTGATTTTTCCTTCTCTTTGCAAACTTCAGTTGCTTTTCTGAGTATACGTTGCTTAGTGTTTCACAGCTTCTTCATGTTCCCAGTTAACTTCGAAATGAAAACAACCTTGTCATCCATCCAGAAATTCAAACATATTCTTAACCTCAACATCTCCTCAGACACTTCAGTAGAATGTACGGCTTTACTTTCAAGAACCCTGATTGATATGGTTATTAGGTTCATGTAACTGTGCAAGAAAAACATTCTATATTCAGGAAGGGAGATTCAATTGTCATCAGCAGTTCCATTTTTCTGGGCAAACAGAAATTTTGAGATCAAATGTTGCATATCTTTTCCCTGTTTCACAGTGAAAAGCACGACTTGATAGACCTTTCCTTCTTCAGAATAAGTTGGTGCCTGAAAAGGGAAGCAGCCACTGAAGCTGAACTACTAGAAGAAGCTACTGTGCACTGAAGCACTTGGTGTTCCACAGATTTCTAAAGCCAGAGGGGATGACTGCGATTGCCTGGCTGGATGGCCTCCACAATATGAGTCACAGGACTCGCTTTAACTTTTTCCCTGAAGTTCACTAAGAGCTGAAATCTCTGGGGCTTGGGGCATTTGCTTTTCGTAAACAAGAAAATGAACAAAACCTAAATACTAAAGTATTTTCTGCAGAAAACATTCTCTTTTTTAAATGAAAAATTTAATTTTCAAGTTGAAATAGGGAAGGTTCAATTCCACATTCAAGGTTAGAAAGATGAACACACCCTGATCTTTTTGTTGCACTTTTAGAAGATGGAGCATAGTATTTCTGGGGTTCTGACACTTAGGCATCCATGGAGCTCCAGGAGAAGACACTGTCAAAATTTCAGGAGGTTTGATTAATATTTGGGACCGCTGAGAACTCTGACAGAAAGGATGAAAAATAAACTAAAATAAAGGTGCAAGTGAAATGGAGAAAAGACAAGAGGATTTTTTTTTTCCCATTTACTTATTCAGATGTTTTTGAAAAATCAAGTTTCTGTCAAGGGATAATCAATTAATAATTATTAGTGTCTCTATGTGATGTAATCAGCAACTGATAGTCACATATGAACCAAATTTTAAAGAATACAAATAAGTCAGAACTTGGAGACTGAGTTCACACTTTACCACAGTTTCTGAAAGATAACATCTATAGTTTATTTCCAATACACCAGATCATGTATTGGGACAACAAGGAGTGTGAGAGCTTTTTTCTGGAATAAAAAATGGAATGGGAAATGGAAAAAAAAATGGGAGAAAATCTAATATTTCATTGAAAAATTAGATTTTTTCCTACAAATTCAATATCTGAATGACAAAACCAGTTACTATTATTACATGAATTTTTTTCACCAACAGAAAATATTAGTGACAAATTATAATTTAAGACTGTGCTTTTAAAGCAGTACTCCAATTTCTTTATATACTGTTCTTGAAAGGAATGGAAAAGCAGCATTATCTATAAGCTGTAACTCAAAGGCAGGAAATCAGTCAATGAACAAAATTTATTTTTTGGTGAGTCTGTTCATTGAAGCTATGCTGTTTTAACTGGTCTTAGCTTGTAAATGCTAACCTAGAATGAAATCATTTGCCTTGACATAGATCCTGGTAACTCTAGGCTGTGTATTTAGTGGATGAAAATAAAGATGCACATAAGTAGCCAATTATCTGAGGAAATGAACCATTAATGGATTAATGTAATTGGAATATATTCCTTTATCAAGAAAGACGTTCACTTAGTGGTGCTGTATTTGCTTTACACATGACTTGTTGCATATCTGAGGCAACATATTCCAAAACAGCGACATGCCAGGAGTCAAACCTGAGAAAAAAGCCAGACAGAAAGAGACAGAAGCCTGACAAGTAACCCCCTATTTCCTCCTTAGACCAAAAATATTTTGATGCATCATTTGCATGAGCCCTATTTCAGGAAAAAAAAAAAAAAAAAGCGCCAGAGGTAAGACTCAGTGCACCTGCAGCATATCGTTTGCCAATCTTCCTTTATAGAAACAGTTCAGTTTGTACCATGGGTTTTAGCAGTGCCATGATACATTTACTGCATACAGTGATTTGATAATGAGAAGCATTTCTCAGAGATTTTTCCAACTATATGTCATTTCCTATAACAAAAAGTACAAAGAAATGTATCATCATTGAAAGGGCAAGTATTCCCCATGAAAAAAATCCAAACCATTTCTCATCTTTTCTCCCTTTTTGTGCCAGGGTTATTTTGAGGAGAAGGAGGAGAATAAAAGTATTTCTGTGAACATGATGGCAACCTTTGCCTTTTTTTTTTTGATACTCTAAAAGTACCCAAAATAGATTCTATTTAACACAGTGAGTGAAATGTAGTAAAATTTTAATAGAACAACTATGTGGAAATCAAAGTCCTTGACAAGTGTAATAGGGAAAAAAAACTATATAAAGCTATCTTTATATAGATAAAAGCAAAGAGGAGAAGGGAAGGAAAATGCAGATGGCCATGGTTATTAGTCTCAGAGCATGGAGAATATATACATAGCTTTCATGTCTTTCAGAAACTTCTGGAAAATATCAGGAAAGAATACCTTAAATGGTGGGTTTTTATGCAGAGCTTTTGTGTACAGATATTTATACCAATAAAGTATGCTATTTTACATTGGTAACAGACATTTTATTACCCTATATATTAGTAGAATCTGAATTCATGGCTTAACATGAATTGGAATATAAATAGCCAAGTAAGGTACTTTATTCCCCCTGTGTTATCATGGAACTTGTTTCAGGACTAAATCTGAAGACCTTTTTAGTACTTTTTCACACAGAAGTACTATGACTCCCTTCCAGCTGGAGACCAAGGAAGATCTCAAGGAAACTGAAATGTTTTTACACAGGCAAAGGAACTGACCCTTCGCCAATACTGTCAGTGGAAATTGGAGAGCTCCTCAGCCACTCTAGAGTCAACCACCCTCCAGGTGTAGACTCAGCAACTCATCATGTGTCATCTCATGCACAGCTGGGTGTCCTGCCTGGCTTCCATTTGTCTTTTGTCCTTCTAGGTGAATGTTTGAAACCAAGGCTTAAACTTTCATCAATACATTGTATTTCTGAAGAATTTGTATGACGTTTCTGTGCGCATAAATGTGTGGAAATCTGTGGCAAACCCAGCAGAATTAATACTTACATTACTTTAGAAAACAAATCACGTCATGTTAGTGTAAATTTAGAAAGGGTTATCTAAATTTAGAATGAAAGCCATTTAAATACGTCATTTTAGGACCCATATTATTTGATTAAGGATTGGGATTGATTTCCTAGAAATCATATTTATAATTTGCTTTCTATGTAAAAATATCTAAATCTGTCTCAGTTATTGTAGATACATATGCTATATTCAGAACTCTTATTTAGACAAGTGAGTTTTAAGGAGGTATACCATTTTTATTACTCTTCAAAAAAAGTTGATATATTTTACAAATGACAAGTGATTGCTTTCCAGAGAAAATTACTTTACAGTTTAATTTTTTTTCCGACATTTTCCCCAATAAATAATCAGCTCTTTTCCAACAAGACAGCACACAGTCTGAACCCTGAGCCTGGAGGTTAAGGCACCATCCATTTATCTCTGTTCACATAATGTGAATTATTGGTTACTTGCTTTTCATTGTAACTGTGTTATTGGAAAATTATATCCCAAGATATATTTAATGTATTTTACTTAATCTCTGCTCACATTTGATCTGCTAAATCCCGTGCAAAGTATTTTGCCCTATTCTGTTGACAAAGCATAGGCTTCAGATTTTACTGAAAAGATACTGTAGCTCGATATGGTTGTTGCTCTTGACATTTACACACATCCCAACTTTATTTATATTGCAGCAAAGTACCTAACTTGTGAAAAGAAGAATGCACATTCAGCAACTTACACAGTTCCAGCCACAGGACTGTTTTACTGTCTCTTGAATAATTAGCAACATGAATTCACATAGAATATACAGTAACTTGCCTGACTTTGGGGTAGGAAAAAAAAAAGATTAGAATGACAAATAGTCAGACTCCAGGGTCAAATGCTTTGCCAGTAGTTGCATATGTTTATGCCAAAATACATAAAGAAATGTCACTTCAGCGCATGAATGATGACAAACACTCCAAGTGGGACTGCACTTCATCAATCATTTCAAATGCACAGATTGGGTTTACCTATATAAACAAAAGCAATAAAACTACTCAAAGCCTCACCTTAAACTATTCAGGCATGACATAAACAGTGTTATCGCACAGTCAATCCCCGTTTTACTTGAGAGGCAGTCAGAAAGCAAGTGACAAACTGATTTATTAAGATTAATAAAGCATGCCCCTAATAAAAATAAAACCAGCTAATATTTTGCATAAACATGGGAATTTTGTTTGGGGCTAGAACAAACCAGGATACATGAAAAAGAGGGAAGGTGATTAAGAAATCTTTTTGCACTGTTTGTCCAGCACTACTGGGAAGATTTGAAGAGCATTTATTCACTAGAAGAGGTTCAGGGCACAGAGACTTTCTGCAGACCCAAAGTGCAAGTCTGAGAACAGAAAAAATGGGTTCTCTTGAAAAAAAAAAAAAAGTTACTCAGAGGAAGGACTCTAAGTCAGCAAAACAGTGTTGGGGCCCTCTCTGGCTGTGTCCCCTGGGTCTCATCAAAACCCCACTGAATTCAGTGGGAATCTTTCTGTTGACTTCAATGAGATTTGGAACAAACCTCCTGTGAGGGAAATGTAATTGAGTGTCTTAGTATTGATCTCTTCACTACAGTTGCTCATTTAGCCTTTTTTCTTAAACCTGCACCTGCTTTATCAAAGGGAAAGGGGAAGGGAAGAGAAGGGAGGGGAAGGGAAGATTTAAAATTTAGGTTTTAAATTATTCTGCAATGTTTTACATAAATACAATTATGAAACATTCCTAGAATATTATAAATATCCAATTAATAATGTTAAGACAGGTTAAAAAACCTGTTTAAGTGCTGACAAGAAAGTCAGTTCCATGTTATGTTTTCTCACACTTTCATTAGCTTCTACCTGTGTTTTGCTGTTTTGCTTTTTTAATTACTGTGTGACAGAATCTGAAGGTTTAAACTAAGCCTTTCCATCTCTTTCTCTGTAGGCAGTCACTGAAGTGTTACATGACCTTGCACACAAACCATTTCCTTAGTCTAATCTAGACAGAACTAGGAAGCAATCACAACAAGCTGCATTACATGTAGAAGAGTCTCCTTGGTTCAGAAGATGCTGAACAAAGGTTTTCTAGCCACCTCTCCTAACATAAGCCAGATATTCATCACTTACTGGAGACAATCCAACTATATCACAAGTACAGAAAGACAAGCCAATCTAACTCAGATTGGTAATTTTTTAACTGATGATCCAGCCCCTCAAAGCTAACGAAAAGGGAAGTGATCCTAAATGTTTTGTTCCTTGCAGTTATGCTGGGGTTCATCTGGTATTGCTTGTCCTCCTCTCACATACAGTACCTGCCACTTTGTATCCATCCTGCTCCTTGCTTCAGAACTCTTAGGTCTGTGTTCCTCCTCCAGCATAAGTCCAACAGAATTCATCACCTTGGGATGACAAGACCATATCCATTCCTGGTCTGCTCTTTGGGAGTTATGCCACTGCTTGGAAAACAACACATTAAGGGCTGATAAACTAAAAACTTCTTATAAGTTTCTATCCTCAATTTGCCAATCAAAGAGCCTGTTTACTTAAAGGAGACCTGGTTTCACTGTAGTCTCAAAAAGATTTGTGCCTATTTCCAGCATATTAAATATTTTACTTCTGAATGTTAAGGTTTCTTTAAATCAATGAGTAATGCTGATTTTTAAAAATATTTTATAACTACTACATATTTATATAGTAGTAGTATATAAACATGTTGTCAAACCATAGAGTACAGCCCATTATTTTCTGCTCATCTATGACATTCTTCCTTGAAAATTATATCATTCATGGAGTGAAACCTAGTTATAAACAGGTTAAAATCCCTTGCTGGATCCCAAAGAACCTAGTTAGTCATTGGCCAGTATTTATAAGCAGCCCACAACAGAGTTACTGGGTCACCTTAAACAAGATAGCTCCACTATAATGACATGAAGACAATAATACAACCTCCTGACATCTCGGAAAAAATATTTAAGCACATCCCATTTATCAATAAGATACTTTGGGAAGCCTCTGAGGTACAGAAAATATGTCCTTATTTTACAAATAGAAAGACCTGGAGGATCTAGTGCCTACCCTCAGTGTCGCAGAGTGCTTGTAAACAGCTGGACATCTTGGGGAGTCAGATGCTTCATAGACACTTGCTTTAATCTCTGTATTCAGTTTCATGTGTCAGTTAGAAGAAGAGTTATGCCACAAGAGTAGCTTTGTTCAGTTTTAGTGACCTTCAGTCTCAAGCAATGGTGAGAGTTATGAATGTAGAGAAGAAAAAGAGATTTAAGTCGTTGGTTGCAGCCAGGTCCTCTAAGAGAACTTACCTTTTTATTTAAACATAATTTATTCTTAAAAAAAAAAAAAAAAGAAAAAAAAAAAGAAAAGAAAAAGCCCATGCTCTAGGGAATGATAACCTGTGTGAAGTATCAGGATAATAGTAACTTTAACACAAGGACCTCTACGCTTTTATTCAGCCTCACACTTGAATTGGGAAGTTTGTGTTTTTCTCCAAAAAATGCTAGGGTATCAAATCATATTCATAGCTTTTCTGTAGTTCTGAGATTTGAAATACACTAAAGACACTAAAATACCCTGATAAGGGAAAAAGGCAAATTATTACCAAAGGAAGTGTTGCATAAAAGGCAGCTACTCCCTGAAAAGAATGCCTCCTTCAAGCTTATGCTTCAAAGAGCCTTCTCACTGAGCACAGCTTAGTTGCTGGTATTTATAGATTAACACTGTACAAGGAACACTGTATGCTACATGGGATTTACTGTATCTTAATTAATAGAATTAATTTTAACGGTACATTTTGTTTACTATTTCAATATTGTGAAAGAATCCATAGGGTTGCATGAAAAAATAAATAAATCCACATTTTGTTAGATCTGAAGTTTTGATTAATTAAGCTGACAAAATGACAGTTCTAGCATTAACAAGGAATTTCTTATACTTTTAGCAGCTTAAGCCACCCTTTGGTGACTACATGATAATATTTGTTGTGTATGGCAAACTCTTTGCAATAACTAGTTTTACCTTTGAGAGAACCCACTAGATCTTTTTTAAATTTCTGTGACAGGTGACAGACTATTTGGGCCTTGGAGATAAGAAGGGAACAGGTATATAATAGTTTGCTTTAATGTAAGAAAAGTCCCATGTTTCTGATTATTGCAGTGATCAGAGCAATAACCTTGGAGTGAGTTTATGAAGTAGTTGAAATATAGCTAACACAGATAATTTTCCATTCAGGAACTCCAAACATCTTCTCCAAAAGGTTTTCAAAGTTAGTCTTCAGCAGCATGGATTAGGCAATGTCATGTAAGTGTGATATCTATCTATATATATTAAAATCATTACTTTAAGTATAAACAACTGTGCAGGTAGAATGGAAACTGTTCTGGAAAAAGATGTCCATCACTGTTCTTTTGCAATGTTTCTGCCTTTGAGCATGAGATTATGAGAAGGTAAGTCTTTGGTTTTATTGAAAAACACACTCAAAGATTAGGAAAAAAGTGTGATCAACATATCTTAATCTGCCAGGGCGAACATGCAGTATTTCCTGTAGTAATTTCGATTATTATACTGGCAAAGGGTAGAAGAAAGAATGCATTTATAAAGCAGGTGTTTAATTTTCATCCTATACTTGATCAATATAAAAAATAATTAGCTTTATCCTAGATAAATGGCAGCAATAGACAAGAAAACTTTTATAATTGTAAATCAGGAAGTTTAAAAGCTTTTGTTTATTCTTAAGGCAGGGAAATCAATGTGAAAGCACACCAGATGCAGATCTTTATTTCCTATCAAAGTAAATTTTGAAAATCCCTTTCTTTCTTGTCAAAAAGTCCACAATAAAGTTGAAAAAAAATTGTTTTGTTTTACAGAATTAGCAAAAAGCAGAAGGAAAAACCAATTAGTTTGAACAAGTCAAACCAGATTTCCTTTGGGGAAATAAAAGAGTAATTTGGGATTTGCCAAAAATGTCATCTGGTCCAGAATTCAATGTTTTGACACGCTATTCAGTTTTGAAGTCCTTTGTCTTTTTTTATTATTATTTTTTTTTCTTTTTAAGGTCAACTTTGAGATGCCAAATGCTTTTCCAAAAGGAGTAGCTGAAACATACTGCTATAAAAAGGATAAAATCTTTCATCAGATCTGGAAAAAAAAACAAAAACAAAAACAAAAACAAACTTTTTTTCTTTTGGAAAAATCAATCATTGAATTCAATATAAATTCTTGAACATCTTTGGTCCTATCAGACATTATTCAGAAAGTTTCTTCTTCCTGCATGGTGGTTACCAATTACTATAAAACAAGTTTTGATGAAATAACTAAACGTTTTGGTGCTGAGGTTCATTTCTATCAAAAGGAACTAACTCTGAAATCATTGCACTTAAAAAACTATTGAGTTAAACCAAACCATACAATAAGCAGCATGTGAATCTGCAGACAGCCTGGTGCAAGGTCCCTCTTCATGAAGGAACCTCTTCCAGATATCTAAGACAGGCAATTTGACCTTGGAGTGAGACTAGTCCAGGTACAACATTGCTGTACCACCCTGGAGCGTCAAGAGCTAGTGGCTGGAATCTGTTGGTAAATCCAGTAAAGGAAGTTTGACTAACCATGTCAGCATAAAAAAATTTTGCTTGTGATTACAGGTATCAAGCTGACCTGGAGGTATATTTTTGCTTCCTGCACCTGGAGGTACATTTTCCTAAGAAGTTAAAGGTAGCTTCTACATGAGGAAAGAATCCACCTTGTTTGAGCATTTGATCACTTCATTGGTTATGCCCTACTTAAATTCTAGCTTTAAGAAAGAGAAGGGCATCCAAATCCTCTGTTTAATCTTTTATTGTTTATTTATTCTTGCTTCACATGAATGAGAACTACAGTGAGAGGGAGTTCAGCCCTGGAGACACCTATGCTCATATTTGGAGGGTCTATACAACTCACTGAAGACAAGCAACACTTGAAATAAGTTCAGTTCAAACTGTGAATAGAGACTCAGAGAAAAAGAAACTAGACGTCTGTCTGTCTGTCTGTCTCTCTGCCTGCCTTTGTACTGACCCCAGTAACTAAAATTTTTTAAATGCCTATGAGTTCTGGGAACATCAGGAGCAGGAGGGATGCAGGCAACTGGGCTCAGCTGTTACTATCCCATGTGTCCTCCTGCCCCTCGGATCTGAGATGCTGCAGTGGCACATGCTGCCTCTCACCAGGGAAAAGGGAGGGTGCTGAAGTAACTCACTGGTGCCTTGCAACCTAAGAGACAGCTGTGAGTACATGTGTGTGGAAGGCAAGGTCTCTTTGGGGAATAAGGGGAAAGACCAAGGTTATTGCAGTTAGGCAATAACAAATTACTGTTGCGTGAAGCCGTTAGCTCAGTAATTATTGACAGAACTTCTTTTTTATCTCAAGGACCACAAATTCCAAGCTCAGTTCCCTTAGCACTCTGAGGTCCTAAGTGATGTGGAGGAACATGTATATCTATCAACAGGGCACCTGACCTGCGATACAGGGGACACCAGTGCACCAACACAGCAGTGAATGCTCAAAAATCCAGTAGAGCAAGAGCAGTGTTAAAAATTTCTTCACACCCTGATTTTTCTAGAAAATAATAGCACTCATATTTCCAGTATGGCACCTTTATAACACCTGCTTAAAAATCTCTAAGTAACATGCCACAAGCTGTATCAGAAGTTTGTAGCAGAGCCAGGAATGCAGCTATGATGGCTTACCTCCCTTTGTTTAATCATAAGGTTTCTCTATTATATTTGTTGAGAAGCAGAGTTCTGTATTTATGCACTGAACATTTTAACCACAAGACCATTCTTCTTCTGTATTATCTTTGATAAGGGAAAACATTTTTGTGTTTACGCACCGAACATTTTAATTGACTACTTCCAGCTAACGCAATATTGCATCTTCTCACATGTAGAAGAGATGAGTATGTGTAGAATTCCATATGTAATTTTTATTGAAGTCAAAATTAAATAAGACTTCTGATAATTAAAACCAGATACTGTATCAAATATATACAAATTAAGAAAAGAATTAATGCATTAATTTAATCTCCTAGGTAGTGAAATAGTAATGCTTTTGAATAAAGTGAAAAAATGTGAAAAACATTTGACACAGTGAAGGTAGCTATTGGACATTAACTTTTCTGTGATTTAGTATTTGCCAAGGTGCAATGCAAGCTCCAGACTCTGTAAAGAATTCTTTAATAATCTTTTAGTAAAAATGGATTGGTTGCTGTTATATTCTCACAATTCCCACCTTTGGGAACTACTGGCTCCTCAATTGTTTGATAATAATTAGAAGACACAAGATGGAAATTTTTAAAAATCCCCAGGATTATCCTGACTGAGAGAGTAGATTTTCTGTCATTATAGTATTTTCTCTGAACACATATGCACATACATAAACTCACATAGATTTATATATAAATACACAAATATTAGAAAGAATTATCCTAATTTTGTCCGTATGCAACAGTTATGATGAGTGAAACTTGTTTCAGATCCACAAGCATGCTTTGCAAATGCATCCACAAGGTGCTTTGCAAGTTCATATCTTGTTAGGATGGAGTACTGTTCTGTGTATCCCATGGTTGGTTTAGCATGAGAGCACTTCAGGCTTGTAAAGTTAAAGCTATTCTTAGTTGAAACAACTACTTGCAAACATGTTGCATTTGAAAATGGAAGTGCAAGTTGAGCAAAAAATTGCTTTTCCAGTCCTTCAGTTATGCCTTTTCTTTAATAAGTTTATCCTTATCCCTCTAACATTGGGAGTTTGGAGTTGTGCAGGGGGATGCAGAGGTAGAAAATATGGAAATCCAAGATGTCACTGCTATTTTGATTTAGTATCCATACTAGTTCTGAATAGGGTGATTATCATTGCTTGGCTCTGTTGCAATGAAGTGTGAAAATTAGATGAACTGGAGTGCCTTGCTAACTAGATCTGTACTAGATTTTGCTCCCCAGACAACGAAGTAGAATAAAGTGCAGCATGTGTTTTGCTTTGTTTATTAAGTAGAAAAACCCTTGACTTTGTTTGAGAAACAGAAATGGTTTAGTTCAGTCCTGCCTGATTCAGAAATACATTCAAGTTTTAATGGGGGGTTGACGACCCTTGAGATTCACTATCATTTGTCATAGAAAAATGAAACCCAGTTCATCCGGTTTCAACTAGAAATCCAGTTCAGTCACCTGAAAATTATTTTCTTTAGAAAAAAATATGAAAATAGTGTAATCATAGCATTTTATTTTCACTGATTAGTGACTTAAAAAAATGGAGAAACAGACGGGGGAAATTTTATTGGTTACATTACAGTACTAAACTAGTAATGCTAAGAAAATCTAGTCATCCTTCCAAGAAAGAAAAAGAATATCAGACCTAGAGAAAACAATTTGAATTTTCTCTAGATCTTTACTACCATAACACTTTTCTGTCTAATACAGCTCTTGCTTTAGATAAGTAAAAGGTGTCTCTCGTGAAGTGAGTTGCACTAACATCCCTGTTAGTTTTAAAACAGCTGCACAGAAAGCAGTTCCATCTATTTGTTTACATTAGGGCAAAAAAAGAAAGGACCTCTACTGAAAGTGCAAGTACTGCAACCTTGGCTGAAAAATGAATAAGTATACAAAAATCAAATAGCAATTTCAATGGCAATACCACCAATGAGCAGAATTCCGCATGCTGTGAAATGTAAAGCCCTTTTGCTTTGCAAACCAAAGCCTTTACAGAAGTTTACCTTGCAGCATGCAATCATATCTGATAATATTTCTAGAAGAAATTTCACTCCACACAACTGGGCAAGATGCATGTATAGTTTTATTAATGTATATGACAAACGTCACCATAGTGGGCAAGCAACCTCCATATTAAATGCATAATGCATTACCTTTCCTCAACCTTTCTGTTCAGTATGAATCATATCTTTATTTCTTAAACTAGATGCCATGATAAAAGCCCCACTCTGACTCTCTTCAACATCTTTCTTTTGGGATAAGATTGGGACAATTTGACATTATGCAATTTACTGAAATGTACAAATGGTAATCTTTCTCTTCTTTCCCATGCTGGTGATCTGCCAGTGAACACAGCTGGGAATCTCACCATTTACTTGAACCCAATTTCTCTGAATCTTTAGTTATCCATTTAAATACAGTGACATTTTTAACTGAAGCTCCTAGTGCTACTTAAGAATCATTTCATTTCAGCAATAGCCAGTAACTAGCCCCACTGTACTTTTGGAGATAATTTTCCCTGCTGTCTCCAAATGGATATGAACTCCAACCATCTACGCCTCTAAAATTTTCAGCTTAACTTTAAAAGTGTCCTATATTAGCTTCCTCCTCCCCCCCTCCCCCCGCCATTGTGTTAAATATTGAACTTTGGTATATATAAGTTCAAGTTGTTTTTCTTTTTTTTTTTTTTCTTCTTCCTGAAGTACAATTCTGGGATATACTTTCACTTCTAGTGCTCTAGAGCTTAGCTCCTTCCTATTTCAGATGCTAATAACTGCTGTAAAGGTTCTCTCTTTACTCTGTTGAAAAGTTTACTTTGCTGTATAGGTGACACAACTTTGCTTTATTGCTGAATAGAAAATGCACGAATTTCTCTTTACTATACCTTACTTCTTCAAGAACATTCTATATTAAAACCACTCAGACACAGTGGATGTTTCCATGGACATAAGTTGCCCATGCATGTACAAAGGGTAGCTCTTACCAGAAGCATCCACCACCCATGAGAGGGCAGACGGTTACACAAGACGTGTCTGTACGCCTAAAGATTTCTGCGGCTACATTTTTTTTGCTGGAGGAGAGATCTTTTCTTTGGCAGACACTTTTCAGAGAGAGGTTGACCTCTGCTTGTTATCACCATCACTGTAAGGTAGCATGGTTGCCTTTGTAATAGGCAACCAGTCTCCCAAAGGGACTTCTTTGTTTGCTCTCAACTTCCCTGACTGACACAAGGATATCTTCCAGGTCTTAACTCCCCTTACTTAGCTTACCTCTCCTAAAATCTAAACTCTAGTTTAGGGACCATATTGGAAGGAACATTACAGACCACAGCGACCCTTTCCTCTCCCACCACATGCATTTGCAGGACAGTGAGTTCTCTCACGGGCGCCTTTGAATCTGCAGCTTTAAGGCAAACAAAGTCTGTACATCAATTAGTCATCTAAGTAGATATTTCAGCTTTTGACTCTAGTTCTGAAGTTGGTGTGGGACAGGTGCTAAAGCAAGATTATCAGCTCTTAAAACATGTGAGGTTCAAACTGTACACAGGATTATATTGCAAACCTCCCATTCTGTGGCATTTTCCTTCCTCTGGGAATTGTATATGTTGAAGAGACTGCAATACATCATGACCATCATATTCTGCTTTTAATAACCTATGCAAGGTATAGTGATCCCGGGCAGATGGAGCTCGTTACCCCTGTAAGGCAATCCATCTACGTCCTGAGGACCTCGCTGCCACTGTCCAAGCTCGCTTGGCCCCGGCAGATGAACCTCAGGATTAAAGGGTGGGCTCAGTTCCGCGCACACTGTGTCTCACCTAAAAAATCCAATGCGCAGGCTGGAAGGTGTAAAGACCTTCCCCAGTTCTTCGTTCACGAAGACTGGCCATTATAGTGATACTGTCAGAAAGAAGGAAGAAACTGAGAAGACTGGAACAATGCTAAGTTGCTGAACCAAAATCTGCCCTAAATTATTTCCAGTTTTACTTTTCATAGGGGTGGTTAACTGAAATGCAAAACATTTTTCTTGCAAAATGTCAAGTAAAGACAGCAGCAATTCTATGTCTTCTAAAAAGATGCATACAATATAACTGCCTAAAATATGGGAGACAGTATTTTGACAAAACAGGTAGTAGAAGGGTTGTAACTATAAGCCCATGCCTCCATTGAATTTGGACCTTGCAATGTATTGATTTGACAGACTAGCTCTAAAATTGTGATAAATAAATCCCATCCCACTGAACTGTTCGGCAGTTATCTCCCACCTGGGTCTGCTAATTTCATTACAGAGGAACAAGGTCAGGTTGCCTGGGATACTGAAGGCATCCTGGACAGACTGGTAAATGGTCAAGCTGTATTTTCTAATACTGAATACATTCTGTTTTCTATTTTCTCCTCCCCTTTGGCTTGGTTCAAGCCAAAATGTGTCAATGGAAATACATCTGTCAGCCAAGAGGCTCAGGACTAGACATCTGAGAGACTTTTACAATTCAGTGTATTTAAAAAAAGCAGCAAGTAGAACCTATAGGGAGTTTGAAATATTCTTGTGACAACTGATA
>NW_020955683.1:432752-450353 GCF_003031625.1 Empidonax traillii
GATACTGAAGGCATCCTGGACAGACTGGTAAATGGTCAAGCTGTATTTTCTAATACTGAATACATTCTGTTTTCTATTTTCTCCTCCCCTTTGGCTTGGTTCAAGCCAAAATGTGTCAATGGAAATACATCTGTCAGCCAAGAGGCTCAGGACTAGACATCTGAGAGACTTTTACAATTCAGTGTATTTAAAAAAAGCAGCAAGTAGAACCTATAGGGAGTTTGAAATATTCTTGTGACAACTGATAATCTGGAACAAGAAAAAACCTGTAAGGACAATTCACCATTCAGCATAACATACTGTGCCCTGTAAAAGAGGAAAGTTACTTTTTTTCTTCTGCAAATGAGACAATATGATGGGGAAATTAAATTAAATGGTGATGTTATTCCCCTGGGGCAAAACAATTCTATTCAATAAATTAATTTTACATCAGTAGCTCTTTCCTTTCTTGAAACTGACAGTAATAACCTGACAGCTTAAAGCTTTAATAAACTTCAAGAACTAGGAGACTGTCCTTCTTCAAAAAAAGAAAATAAAAAAAAAGAAAAGCCAAGTGTATCACAGGTATTAGAGTCTTTCTGTGTTCATTGTAGCATAAAAGTCCTCTAAATTCAATTCTACTTAGAGTATTATTTGATGAACCAGACCACTTAAGATAGCTTCTGACAGCATGCAGTTTTAGTATCTTAATGCTCCCATTCTTCAGAAGATACTCAAAACCTCAATGACATTTCCCATTAGGTGGCTCTAAGTAAATAACGTATGAAAAGGGCAAACACATGGAGGAAAAGTATTCTGTCTCAGAGAGTCCTGTTTGTTAAAAAAGAATAAGTCATTCTGTACAGGCTGCAGCATGAGTTAAGGCAGAAGGCATGAGCCTGTATACCTTGTGTCTTTGAGGGTTAGGAGATCTCTCATCACCAGCGTCTGAATTTGAAGGGAAATACATTATAACTTTAAACACAGAATTTGTCTCTTTCTCTTTCTTTCTTTCTTTCTTTCTTTCTTTCTTTCTTTCTTTCTTTCTTTCTTTCTTTCTTTCTTTCTTTCTTTCTTTCTTTCTTTCTTTCTTTCTTTCTTTCTTTCTTTCTTTCTTTCTTTCTTTCTTTCTTTCTTTCTTTCTTTCTTTCTTTTTCTTTCTTTCTTTCTTTCTTTCTTTCTTTCTTTCTTTCTTTCTTTCTTTCTTATTTATTTATTTATTTATTTCTCCCTTTTTTAAATTTTAAAAGGGAAATNATCTCCCACCTGGGTCTGCTAATTTCATTACAGAGGAACAAGGTCAGGTTGCCTGGGATACTGAAGGCATCCTGGACAGACTGGTAAATGGTCAAGCTGTATTTTCTAATACTGAATACATTCTGTTTTCTATTTTCTCCTCCCCTTTGGCTTGGTTCAAGCCAAAATGTGTCAATGGAAATACATCTGTCAGCCAAGAGGCTCAGGACTAGACATCTGAGAGACTTTTACAATTCAGTGTATTTTAAAAAAGCAGCAAGTAGAACCTATAGGGAGTTTGAAATATTCTTGTGACAACTGATAATCTGGAACAAGAAAAAACCTGTAAGGACAATTCACCATTCAGCATAACATACTGTGCCCTGTAAAAGAGGAAAGTTATTTTTTTTCTTCTGCAAATGAGACAATATGATGGGGAAATTAAATTAAATGGTGATGTTATTCCCCTGGGGCAAAACAATTCTATTCAATAAATTAATTTTACATCAGTAGCTCTTTCCTTTCTTGAAACTGACAGTAATAACCTGACAGCTTAAAGCTTTAATAAACTTCAAGAACTAGGAGACTGTCCTTCCTCAAAAAAAGAAAATAAAAAAAAAGAAAAGCCAAGTGTATCACAGGTATTAGAGTCTTTCTGTGTTCATTGTAGCATAAAAGTCCTCTAAATTCAATTCTACTTAGAGTATTATTTGATGAACCAGACCACTTAAGATAGCTTCTGACAGCATGCAGTTTTAGTATCTTAATGCTCCCATTCTTCAGAAGATACTCAAAACCTCAATGACATTTCCCATTAGGTGGCTCTAAGTAAATAACGTATGAAAAGGGCAAACACATGGAGGAAAAGTATTCTGTCTCAGAGAGTCCTGTTTGTTAAAAAAGAATAAGTCATTCTGTACAGGCTGCAGCGTGAGTTAAGGCAGAAGGCATGAGCCTGTATACCTTGTGTCTTTGAGGGTTAGGAGATCTCTCATCACCAGCGTCTGAATTTGAAGGGAAATACATTATAACTTTAAACACAGAATTTGTCTCTTTCTCTTTCTTTCTTTCTTTCTTTCTTTCTTTCTTTCTTTCTTTCTTTCTTATTTATTTATTTATTTATTTCTCCCTTTTTTAAATTTTAAAAGGGAAATAATCACCAGTGGAGTCTATCCACCAATAAACCCACCATGTTCAGAACCCTGTGACTGTAGCTCAGTATTTTTAATTTTGTGTAAGAGATCTTGAGCAGGTGCTGCTGTGTCTTCTGAATAACTGCAAGGGGAAATAAAAGACTGATTTTCTTCCTCAATCTCTTTTTACTTTTAATTCTCAAAGTCAGCCCACAAGTGCAAATATTAACCCCCAGCCCTAGAATAAGTCATCTCTTTTATCATTCTTCTCATAAAAACTTTATGTTTCTCCGAAAGTATTTTACAACTGTGACAGAAAGTGCTGTGACAGATTCCGGTAGAAGAGGACCAAGAGAAAGCCTGGGAAGTCAGCCAGAAATTAAGAATGATTCCCCTTTTGCACCCACTCTAGGGTATGACATCATCCCTTGTACTTTGATGCCTCCATACAAAGTCTTTGGATAACAAGTCAAACATATTGTGCCAAATATCTTTGCTATTATTATCATTTTTCATTTGGGTATGATTCTGATAAATTATTTGTAAATGCAAAAAGGCCATTAAACAGAATAATAAGGAGTTACTCAATTCTTCAGCTGCACTGAGTAGTTCCAATTAGAGTCTGAAGGAGGAATATTGCCTTTCTATCAGTCAAGTCTGTGACACAACACATCTCCCCGAGGTCATGGGTCCTGGATACTCAGAGAAAGATGTCACTTGTATTCCGAAATAGATTATAGAGGTTTGCTAATCAGTAAAAATAGCAATCTCCCTAAAGCATTCATTGGGCTATTGGGCAGAAAGAGCATTTTAATGGCCTAAACCCAAGGCTTTAGAGCATTATCATTATTCAAAGGACGTTTTGGAATACTGAGTAATTAAGCTGAATATTTTTCAGTTATTTCTCAACACTGAATAAAACAACTACTTTTAAATCTTGAACACAATTTCTTTTCCTGTATTCACAACAACTTATTTGAGGATGCAGCAGCAAATGATTAAAAGAAGATGAGAAGACAGAAGAATACAGCTTTAAGAACAGGACATGTTGAAGACTCAGCCAGCTGTTTGCCAGCCCCCACCCCTCTTTTTAGCTTTCCCTTCCCCTGGTCTCAGTGAGCCCTACATAAATCTGGGAGACACACCATCTAACAGAACTAAGACTCGTGGTCTTGATGTTGAAAGGTACCGTGCAACGTTGTAGCTGGGTTACAAAGAGAGGGCACTAAGGTTTGGAGGTTTTTTTGGGAGCTGCTCTGGGAGTGCTTTGTCAAACTGAAGCCTTAGTAAGCAGGTTGTGCAATGCAAAAATACTGTTGCCATCACTGTAGTCAGTGGAAAACCTTTCCTCAGCTTGGTTAGTAGTGTAGTTGGACTCCTTATAGCCAAATTAACTGGCAGCCCTTGCTAAAGTTACGAGGAGGTGGGTTTGCATATCTGTAAGTGCAATTAGGGCCCCAGATATAAAAAATGAGAATAGGACGATGTTCTGGTACATTCTCTATTCAATTGTACTGAAAATATTGATTTAAATTGATTCCCTGCCTCTACTGTTTTTCACTGAAAACAAACTAGAAGTCATTTTTAAGCCCTAAGCCCTATGATCTTTGGTAATTACGGACATTTAAAAAAAACCAAAAACCACTCAAATGAAAAAATTGACCATGCTCAGGCAACTTTATTAAAACTTTGTATTGATAATAACTAAATTCAGTCCTACTACTCGGCAAGTCACTGGGTCTGGAACACAATCTTAGGCATTCTTACAAGGTGACCCAGGTAATTTCCTTTGACATATGGCAGCAATTCGGCCTCCATTTCTTTTCCCACCAGGCTTATTGAACATACACATTCAGAGATGTGATTATTTTATGGTACTATTGACATAATGATAATGTCTTTCTAATAATAGTGATTTTACATTTTATTAAAAACATTAATAGCTAATTACTGGTCCTATGAAAGCAGCAAAGAAAAAATATCAGTCATACTCTTCCATTCTGTAAATTCCATCATTTGGCATTAAAATATAATTACAATTTCTTTTTTTAAAGCACCAAATTTGAAACCAACTGTCCAAATAACTCAGATTGTTTAATGAACATATGAATGGTATATCTGTGACTTTTATATCTGTGAATTTTATTGTTTATTCCCATTTTTACATCTATTTAAAATTTAGTAAAGTATTTAAGTATGGATAAAATAATTAGGACATTCTTTATGCATTTTTACTGGCGTTAGCTGTTGGGTTCTTTAAAAACCTGTATTTTGGAAACACATTTGCATCTGAAAGAGTCTAAGTAGAGAAGAACTCCCCAGCGTCTCTCAGCTTATCTACAGATGTGTCTTATAAACATCAAGTAGCTGCTTCATAGAGCCATTAAGGCCCAGCTTGGTTCTGCCTTGCAGATACCCTCCATGCCTCAGGTTTACAACCTCTCTTCAACAGCAAGTGTTTCTTCTCAGCTTTCAGAATCAAAAAAGCACTTTTTTCCCTTTCACACAGGGATGTTTTGTGTGGTCCAGCTCCTTCGTCTCCCACTCCTGCATCCATTTTTCACCTGCTCACCAGTTGTCCTATTGGATACGGAACAAATACTTTGTGGGGATTGCAGGCCCGTTAAGGAGGTAGTGGAATGAGGTTGGGAAGAGCTGATGCCTTGACAATGTGAGAAAGAGAGGGAAGATCTACCCATATAAATGTTCCAAGAGCTGATGTTTATGAAAATTTCATGAAATTAAAATGTTTCATGCTGATAATATGAAAGTGGAGGGGAGTGGCTGATGCACCTGAAGGCTGTGCTGCCAGTCAGTGGGACCTTGGGCTGGAAGGTGGGCAGAGAGAAACCTAATGAGGTTCAGCAAAGTCAAGTGTAGGATAATGCACCTGGGGAGCAATAACCTCAAGTACGGATACAGGCTAGTGGCTGCTAGACCTACTAGGGAGCAACTCTGCAGAGAAGGACCTGGGAGTCTTGGTGGATGACAAGGTGACTATGAGCTGGCAGTGTGCCCTTGCAGCCAGGAGGGATAATGGTGTCCTGGGGTGTATCAGGAGGAGTGTGGCCAGCAGGTCGAGGGAGGTGATCCTGACCCTCTACTCGGCCCTAATGAGGCCACATCTGGAGTATTGTGTCCAGTTCTGGGCTCCTCAGTACACGAAAGACAAGGAGCTACTGGAGAGGGTCCAGCAGAGGGCCAGAAAGATAATCAGGGGTCTGGAGCAGCTCTCTCATGAGGAAAGACTGAGGGAGCTGGGCCTGTTTAGTCTAGAGAAGAGGAGACTGAGAGGGTATCTCATAGATGCATATTAATATCTCAAAGGCAGGCAGCAAGAGGATGGTGCCAGATGCTTTTCAGTGGTGCTCAGTGACAGGACAAGGAGTAATGGCCAAAACACAAGAAGTTTCACCTCAACAGGAGAAAGAATAACTTTGCATTCAGGGTGGCAGAGCACTAGAATGGGCCATGCAAGGAGGTCATGAAGTCTTCCTCTCTGGAGAAATCCAAAACCCACCCAGATACATTCCCGTGTAACCTACTCCAGGTGACCCTGCCTTGGCAGGGAGATTGAACTGGATGATTTCCAGAGGTCCCTTCCAGTCAGAATGATTCTGTGATTCAAGAGCATTCTCATTTCCAACACACACACACCCACACACACCCACACCAGTTAGTAAATTCTGTTCAAGGAACATGTCACCATTAAGTCCTTGAAAAAGCAATGAAACAGGAAGAAAAGGATGTGTACTCTTATTGAGTGGGATTCATCTCATTTAATTTAGACATCTAAAAGTTATTCATCTGAGTTAGTCAACCCTGACTACCCTCAAAGTCAGCAGAGAGAAATAGGCACACCTAAAATCCATTCATCCTTCCTATCTTAGAAAAAGATGAATTGCTTTTTAGAGTTACCTGCTTCTCTCCATTGATTATAAATGGGAACATGAAGTAAATAACTCAGACAACTGATTTCTAGACATCTGGAAATCAGGAACTGTGGATCTTTTCCCGTCTTTAACACTAAAAGGGATGAATTTCATCCTCAGAACTTTGAATTAAAATGGTACCTAAGGTCTGGTTGCATTTCAGTTGCATATTTTTCAGTAATTGCTGTAAAATTGAAATTTTGCAGTCAAAGTTGCATTAAAGGCACTTAAAATATGGGGCTGTAATTCTGCCCAGGAATATAACAAGCATTTCCATTGCATTTCTAGACAACTCACCTAGAGAAATTAATACACACAAAAGCTTGGTGACCAGATATCACCCAGGATACAGTTGGAAGTATGTTGATCAAAGGTGAGATTTTTCATGTGCCAAATATTAAAAGTAAATAGAGTAAATAATTGGTGGGAATAGGTGCTACTACCTCTGAAAAGCCCTGTGAAGTGAAAAAGATTTCCAGATTTTATTTTAGTGTTCTGGATTAGCTAATTCACTCATAATAAGAGTAGTACTTCACTTCTCTGAAATTATCTAAAAGTCATTGATTCCATAAGTCTAAGGACTTTGAAAGTCCTTGAAAGATTTAAATTAAAACTTAATAATTTTTGACTGCGATAAAAATATATTTCTATGTTCCCAAAGTGTGTACATTGAATTATTTTTCAGCATTGGTTAGGGTTTTCTTCTGAATTACAGTCATAAATTTATTGAGAAAAAAAGGTGCCATCATTTTGGTCGGTATCTTCATGGTAGCAGTATTTCATGAGGATATAAAAGATCATTGCTCAGTTTCTTTTTTGAATTGGACAGATTTAAATAACAGCTTTCATGAAAGGGTTTGAATCATAATGCTATAAGGTGCATGGGAAGGAGTTAACTTTTTCGGAGTGGTTACTGTAACTGAATTAATCTGTGGGCTGGAATGCCAAAAGGAATGTCTCGAAATTCCTCCTCTTCATTAAAAATATGTTTAAATCTTAGTCTACAAATGCTAATCCATAGACATGTCAGTGTTCATTTTGATTTTTGCCAGGTGTGGTTTCACTCTCCTTTTTGAAATGTACCTTATTCAAAAACTAGAAACAAAGCATCAAAGTGAAATATGTGTTTCTATATGAAGAAGTGGCCAGTAATTATTTACTGCAAGGTTTTGTGTTGTACCTATTCAGTTACAACTTATTTCAAAGAAATGATTCAGAATCTCAACAGAATCTGGATGTTGAAGCTTGTGTGGTGAGACATGTCCAGGAAGAAGATTTTGAGGGGTTTTGTTTGCTGGAGCTTTTTGATTATTTACTGTTTTTACTGGATAAAGAGGTTCTATTATGGAAACATTTTGTCAAAGAGGAACATCTGACAGCAAAAAGTCACTCTAAATTTATCAATATATACATATTTGAACAAATGTCTCCAAATGGTTTTCTTGGTCCCAAACTTTCACAAACCAACATAAAAAACCTCTTGTCTATGAAATATTCCAGCTTTGAAAGGTTATTTCTTCCAGTCATTGAAGTGATGTTTTTAGTGAGCCTCGATGTGGTAAAATAGAAAAAATCCCTCCAGCAAGCTGAACTTACACTATTTAGTATTTACACACAGCAGGGAGTCTAGTATTTACACATTCACAGGTATTTACACATTTTAAGGGCTCTGCAGTGTATCAGAACATGTACATGTAACTGTAGATGTGGTACCAGATCCTGACTAGTTCCCCTTGGTGGAATGGCATGTGGACACACAAGGACAGGGACACTGGGAACACATGAATAGTAGTAGAATGCAAGCTGGTGTGCTTTTGAAGTTTAGAACTGTGTAAAAACTTGTAGACAGAAAACGTCTTTTCATAGCTGTGTAGTCTGGAACCTTCAAAGGGTTTTGTAAATTGATGCATAGTAAGTATTAAAATCCTCTTTCTATCCCCACCATATAGGCTCAGATGGAGGCAAAAGATAAAGTTCAGCTTTCCCATGCTAAAAATCCATTAAGTTTAAGATGGGAAAAGTTTCAAGTCTGTGTTTGGTGCTGTACTGAGAGAGGAATAATACTTCCTTGAGTTTTTGTACTAATGAGGGTTTATTCTGTATTTTTTGTCATTGCCTGTTCTACATTTTACCAAAGTCATTTGATCAAGCATTTTTCTGGTGTAGTATAACCTATAGGTGCTGGGGATGAATTAATATGATGGTTCAAAATGTTTGACCTTTGTTCTTAGAAAATAATATAATCTGAGGGGGAAAAATCCCACATAACCTCCCCCTCCCCACCCCAAAATCTCAAACCCACTAGTCTCTTATGAAAAGCTAATTTTTTGCAGATAGATCTCTGAAAGAGACAGCTGATCCTTGTGTCCCGACATATTCTTGACATATCACTGCTTTAGATACAATTCCTATCAATCGTATTCTATAAGAAGCTTCAAACTGAAGATCCAATACAAGTTTTCAAAGACCAAATTTACTCTGAATTTGTTGATTGATTTGTTCTCTTCTTCCATGGGAATCTTAATTAACATTTTTTAAAACTTCAGAAATTCACTTTTCTTTTTTCTCAAAAAAAAAAAAAAAAATAGAAGCAAGTGGAAGTTAAAATGAATTACACTATGTATGATGTGCAATCTATCAAGATAAGGTTTTAGTCATTTTCTTGTCTGGTTACCCAGGCTCCATGTCTGAGTTGTATGTTCTCATATCGAGGTACTAATGAGATTACCGTGAAAGAGGATAAAGTTGGCATCAGTCCCTGCAGCTCTGTAGGGCTGTCTATGTGATTTTGGAGCCCATGTGACATGGGCTTGGATGCTTTGACTCACCACCGAGAGCAAAACACTTCATCACTAATCTGTTGGGAGGAATTAGAGATGGCAGAGCTGGACAAACTGAGCAACAGAATGGATGAATTTACAGGAATCAAGTTTACTGACAGAAAAATAAAATTCATGTTTTAAAGGCTTACAGGAAAAAGCACCTTACTTGATCAGTTTAAGTTTATGTATTTTTCATGATCAGTGGATACAATATGAAGAGTGCAACCTGTAAATCTCTTCCACTTCTCTACAGCAACCTGTTATGACACTCAAGGGCTGACCTTTTCTGATTTCTGTTTTTTAATGTACAAAATTGTGGTGTTTTTAGCAGCTGATCACATATCTTCCAGCACTTCTTCATTCACTCTGCCATCTGTAATACTTCCCAGCTCCTGGTCTATGAAGTCTGTAGTATAAATAGTAGGCTCTATTAGTGTATATTACGGCTTTTATTACGCTGATCATTAAAAGTTGAACAGTGAGGACTGACAAGCTAAGATTCCTACTTCATACTACCAAAATACCTTCAGTCTTGTTATCCTTGCCTTGAGCTTTTCTTAGCACAAATTATTGATTGTGCCTACTCATGCTAATTTGTGTTTCTGACATTGAACAGAGTATGTCCACCTTCTTTGGTGAAGCCATGTGAAGGAAACTAACCTTGGGCTTCTGACACAGTATAATAGAACTGAACTGCATCATCTTATAGAAAGATTCACATGGTTTGTTTAAATTTCTTTACAAATTGATTAAAGAGGAGATAATGACGAGATCAAATTGTATTGCAAATTATTTCTTGAGATTAAACTGTAAATTGATACCAGCATTGTAAAAGCTTTGACAGAATGTTTCTACAGCAGTTCTAAGAAGATTAATTCTTTTTAATTTCTGAAATTAACCAGCAAATATTGATTACCAGTCCCTTATTTCAGAAAAAAAAAAAAAAAAGGTGTCGTTTTAGGAAATTCAACAGTTTGTGTTTAAAAAGCACTTGAGAAAAAAATAAAGATTTTTAATAAAATCTTTGAAAATGAAAATAATATCATTGCCTTTATGTACATAAAAAATATATCAACAATTCAACTTAACTGCAAACCTGGGTGTGCCAACAAGGCTCCATTTACCTTTCAGTCTATCACTATACATATTTATTGCCATCGCATCCAATTTTCAGATAAGGAAATCAGAAAAATATTTAGACTTTTTCTAAAAGGGTTCATAAATTTTGGAAAATGGAGTAGTAGTACTTCAGGTTGAATTCTCAGACCAAAGTAACTATATGCTTCTTGGGTACATTATAAAATAGGTCTCGGTGGCTCATTTGAGGATATATGGAAGAGAAATCAGTGGAATTCAAACCTTCTTATTTCCTGATCTGTGTTGTAATGACAAGGCTGTCATTACCATGCAAAAAAGGCTTGTGCTAAAGGAAAGCGTATACTACTGACAAAAATAGCCTTGGATGGCACTTATATGAACCTCAGGTTCAGGATTCAGATAATTTATTTATTACATCATGTGGGTTTCCTCTGATAGTGTACTACAAATCTCACAGATATTTCCCATGGTCTTTACACACTTGATTTCAGTAACTTTTGAATTCATACTAAACAACCATATCTGGTAGATAAATACTGGGACAAAAGAAATCAAAATCAAAGAAAAGAGAAAGAAAAAAAAATATGAGTATTAGCTTATAGAAGAATAGCTGAAATAAAGCTACCAAAATATAAAGACAGTCAGGGCCAAAGGAAAAGGAAAAAAAAAATTAAAATTAATTTGAAACCCTAAAAATAAAATTAGATTTATCTTCTCATTTAGGACTGAATTGAGGGATATATTGGGATCTGCTATAGTCATGGGTGAACTTTTACCTCCAAGGGTCATCTCAGTCATTTTTCCCCTGGAACTTTCTCTACAAGTGGCTTCTCACCAGTGTGAGAACTGGGTTCAAAGTATTGGCTGATATCATTGGAAAAGGAGGAAAATAAACTGGATTCTTACTTGAGAGCAAATGAATGTGTCATTTTCATGCTTGGATGTGAACTGTCTGAGGACACGAGCTTAAGTAGCAAAACTATAAAACCTAACACTGATTACACTAATCCTCTGGAAATCCATGCAGACTTGTCTAGCATCCCATATATAATGTTTCAAATAAAAGACTGTGAAAACTTTAGGCTTGCCAATCCTGTAACATATTTAGGTGCATTTCCCAATACCACTGGTCTTTCAGAAGAAAAAAAAAATCACCTTCTTGACACAACAAAAAGCAACACTACACCACAGCAATGACACTTCTGATTCTGAGATGTGTGTTGTGTTTACATGTGTTTTATAAAAGACTTAGTGACTGATATGGAAGAAATAAAAATATACAGGACCAGTGTTTGCAGATGTGAGCACTTGAACTGTAGTGAAAGTATGTGATGTTTTGGTATAGAAAGGTGGGCATAGAGAGTCCAGAGCAGTATGTCACCCAGCCTAGCTACAGGGGAGATGTGTTTGCGTATGTGAGTCTGTGAGTGAAAGGCAACTGGGACATCAGGCGATCCAGGGACCACTGACTGCTTAAAACAGATGTTTAAGGCCAGTTGCTGGAGAGATGCTGTCTGTGTGTGTATGTGTGTTTATGTCTGTCTGTCTGTCTGTGAGTGAGGGGGGACTCTGTACTGGCTGTTGGAGTGAGGTTGTGGACCCAGGGGTCTTGTATGAGCAGGAGCCACCAAGTGAGGAGACTGAGATCCAGTGGCAGATACCAGAAAGACTGCCTGCTGTAGCATACTTATTGTATGTATTCATATGTAGTTTTCACTGCCTTTCTTTCTGCTGGGCCAGAGAGGAGAGCAGGATTAGTTCATCACGCTGTTTGTGCAGTGCAGTGCTTTCTATCTGGGTTGATCCATGTGTCTGTGTGTGCATGTGTACATGCACTGAGCGTATGAGTGTGTGTACCTACTGGGAACACATGCTCAGAGTCGCTACTGGCTGGACCCAGGGGCATAGAGCTCAACTCTCCCTTATTGGATTGCTGGGTGCATGAACCACTTACGCTGTGGCGCCTCATACAGCCCTGCAGCGAGAGTGCCTGAGGTTAAGTGGAATAAATTATAAGCCTGAAGTTATAAAGCATAGTGGCTGACTGCAAAAATAGTCCTGAAATACACATATATTTGCTTATCCTCATAACACTGCTTCAGATACAAGTTTTAAACTGTGAAATCTGTCCCATTTCCATTTGAGCTGTGTCGGAAGCAGGTACTTTTTATGTACATGTCCTTATAGCAACATTAATTTTCCTAATGAATTTCATTATTGCCTCTTGTAAAATAGGGATAATGACATTGATTTCTTTAGGAGAACCACTCCGTGGTATTTTTTTTTTTTGCCACATTGGACCAAACTTTCTTCAGAAAATAAAAAAAAAAAAAAAGAAGTTAGATATAAAGCTCATCATGTCTAATGCTGCTATGATGATTTTCATTTGGAATCAATTAAAGAGTACACTTGGCACACTTCTTTCTCATTTATGTTTTTCACCCTTTCTTCTATGTAAGAAGTGTATGTAGCATTTGTTCTGTAATATATTTGTCTTCTGCAGTCATATAGGAATACAGAGGAAGAGAATTATAGGTTTTTTCTGGACTCCTGAATGTTTCTTGGATCACAAGTACTCCACAGACTACAGGTGAAGAAACATTCCTTGAAAACAGTTTGAGAACTTGTGATGGAAGCAATATATAGGAGAAAAGTAGTACTACCAGAAAAGAAGATAGTTACAAACTCCTGTGTGCTTTGGCTATGAATTCACACCCTGTAGGTAAAATCAACCTTGCTTCTTTGGCATAAAAGCATTGTTTTAGTCTCTGACAAAATGTTCTTTTGTAGTAGCACAAAGTAAATTTTAAAAATGCATTATTAAAAATTCTGTTGAATTGAACATTCAGAAATGTTATTCTGAACAGATAAAAAACCCTCTGCAACAATAAGAAAATACTAAGCATTTGCCTCAGTTCCCACTGAGAATAGCAGGAGTTTAGTCCTATATTTCTGTGGAAGCAGAGGTAGGGCAGAGCTGTAAACTTTCCAGATTCCTTCTCAACTCTTACTCTTCCTACGTGTAGTCCCAAAAGAGAACAAACAAAACAAAAAGAGAGGAAGATTCCCAACAGGCTCTGAACTGTTTCCCTGCTTTCTGCCGTTCACGAAGGACTTCTGCATGGCCTCATAAATTCTGCGGTCAGAGACAAATTCCTTGAATTTCTTCCTCTGTGGAATCACTGGGGAGCCACAGCATGCCAAGAGTCTGCTGAGGGATGCTCCACACACAGTCAATGGTGAGTTTTGTGTGTGGGAGCTGGTAGCGGAACGAACCCCACAGATCTGCCATAAACTCATTGCTCTGTTGCATCAAAATGGTTTGTTATATTTAAGTACCAGCTGGAACTAATGACTACTTCTTTGAGATTTTGGTTATCGTGAGTCATGACCTAGTGAGCTAAGTAGAGGACTAGGACAAGAATATTGAAGATCTAAGCTTGGCTCTTCACTTGATTTTCTCTTAGCATCAAAGAAGCATATTGTTGCCCCATTTTTTTTTTTTTTTTTTTTTTTTTTTTTTTAAGTAACAAGATGGAAGAGCTTGGAGAAAACTCACTTTAGGAGAAACAGAAAGTTTGGGCAATTTGTTTAAGACAGAGCAGGCTATCATATGAAAAGACTGAAATGAATAGTAAAAAAAAATATCTAAGTATATATGTATGTATATACTTAATTATATCTATATACCTATATATCTATAGATAGACATAGATATATATGATATAGATATAAATATGAAACAGCCAAAACCAGTCTTTTTCATCTCTCAGGCATCAAAAGTAAAAAGTGAAACAAAGAAAATGTTGAAAGGAAATTCTTTAAAATTTAACAACCAGTTCAGTTGTGGAAAACTCGCATGGGATATCATTGAACCAAAGTGTTAGCCAAAATGGAAAGGCAATGAATGTGATTACAGATTCACTACAGATTTACAGGTGTTCTTTAAGTGTACAGAAATTAAATACATGATGGTGAACACCTAAACTCAATAGATAAATGCAAAACTTTCTTTTTTAAGACATGATAGCTAATTATAGAAATTATATGCCATTTTCCTAGGAATTGAGTGTGGGGCTTGCGGCAAGAAGAAGATGTAATACTATAAACACTCTGTAATGATATAATAATATAATGCAAAATAATACTGCCTAATAATATCATATCGCATAATATAACATCATAAAACAAGCATAGTATCATATATAAATCTTTCATGCATCTTCTACGAGTCTCTATGAGAAGAAGTAGAATATAGTCTATTAAGGAGGTACATATTGGTACAGATGTCATCTCAGAATTTCATTTTTTTAATTTTCAGTAATGTCAGTCCAAATTTACAGAAGAAGACTAGGAGCCACAGATTTAATTAGGTTAAAGTGCACTGGAGAGGAGTGATTCTCCAGAATCCAACAACCAATGTTAGAGACCAGAGCAGGGGTTCAGTAAGAATGAAGAATTAGAGGGGCAGGAAATATGAGTAAATATAAGACATTTTAAATTCAGAAACTGAATACTGATGGGAAATAGAAATCATAAAAAGAGAGAAGCATCAAAACAGAATGATTAAGAGAATTGACACACTTAAAGAAAACAAGGAATTTAATTAATAAAATATCTACTGTCAAAAGAGAACAAAAGGGCAAGTGAAAGAGAAGAAATGAGTAAAGTCAAATCAAACAAAGGAACTATGATCAAATAAAAATGGCAACTGAGTTTGGATTTGTAAAAGTTCAACACAGAACATTACATTCCTTTTGTCTTCTTGTTTCTTTAAGTTTAATAACACAATCAGAGAAGTCACTTATTTAATTAGTCTCCCTTCTTGCCTTAGCTACTCCCATAATTTCTATGTTTGGTAAGAGTTGTCTATGGGATGGAAAGCAAATCACTTAACTCTTCTCTCACCCCAGCTCCTTCATTTGAAATCAGTGAATATAAAGTCCCCTTTTCACCAAGAGGGTGTTTTGGTTTTTTTTAATTTTATTTTCTTTAGCAGCAAACCTTGTTTGAACACCTGATAATTTTTTCAACTACTCCATGGAAATCTATAAGCCAAAAGGGCTTTGTTTTCTGTTTTCCACATTGCTACTCATTTCTTGCATGACTCTGGATAGGTCACTTGACCTCTGTGGGCTTTTGCTTCCCCATTCATATGGTGGGATAATACTGACCTACCTCAGAGAAGGATGTGAGGCTAAATTAGTGTTTAGAAAGGACTGCTGAAGTACAAGGTGTAAAGTATTATTATGCTAAGTGCTTCACCGGTGAGAAACTAACCTCACCACTGAAAATCAGTTTAATATACGAAGCTCTAGCAGCTAGCATAGATTTGCTGATGAGAAAGGTGGCTGCCCTTGAGAATTGAAAAACACAGTCCCACACTGCTCTGGCCACATTCACTTTGCTTACTCAAGAGCAGACAATGACAGGCAGGGGCTGGAGGGGGAAGGAGGAGGGGAGGATTTAAAGTTAATTTTGTCATGCGACTCTGTACAGGAATTGCTGTCAGTACAGAAAACTGACACAAGGTAACGAATGAATCCAAAAGACATAAGCTGAAAATGTGAACAAGGAAGAAGCCTTGCTCTTTTTTTCCTCCTCCTTCCCCGCCCCCCCTTGTTTTATTTGGTGCAGCAATCTAGACCTCCTCCACTGCTCCCTCCCATCCCCCTTCCTCTGGGAAAGAAAGAGGAGAACTCTCATTAACCAGAGCCTCTTTCTCCCGTGAGTAGGGAATTGCTTCAACACTAAGTCACTTAACTGTAGGTTTCTGTGCAGCCATACTGCTCACTGTGAGTTATGTATGGCCATTCTAAGCAGATATTAGACTGTGTGTGCAGATACCACTGTACATATTAGATCACTCCAAATAAGGATACCTCTGGTGGAGTTGAAAAAAGTCACAGCTCAGACATATTTATGGAAAAGAAGATGTATTCTAGTAGCTGAACTAATAGATCAATGCACCAAAGTTTATGGGTACAAGTCAGCTGTCACAGGCATGGTTAAGGGAGCAATAGCATTCCAGAGAAGTCCCAAGCTTAAAATAAAATAATAAAAAAAAAAGATTAAAATTGCTCTGTCACTTAATTGATAGACCAAACCTGAATCAATCACTCTTGATTGCTGGCCAGCTCTCACATTCACCATATGTCTCTGGATTTCTAAACGCAAATATAAATCTTTTCATCACAGGCAGGTTTGAACACAACAAAACCTTAATAATGAAATTTCTTCTGAAAAGAAAGGCAGATGAAGAAGCAGAGATTCTTATTCTTCCACTATCATTCATACAAATAGCTCTCTTGGATCACTGTAGAAAGACAGGTACTTGAAAAGCAGAATCTGGCCCTGAATATTGATATGTATCATAACATGAACACGCCTTGCAAAAATTACACCGTGTCCTCTGAGCATGTGTGTGATCTCTGTATGTGCTCCATGACACATATCCCCCCCCTTCCCCAAAAGAGGCCATAATATGAACCATCCAGCAAGAAAATTAGTTGAACAGTTCTCTTGTCCTTCTGTGCCTCTCATGTCCTATATACTAATTGCATCCCACTCTGTTTCTTTCAAGAAAGCTCCCGTCCTTTCTGTCCATTAGAAAGAAACAAACCAGCGAGATGGGTCATTTAAAAGTTCTAAACACAGAAATAGCCATGCACGCAGATTTATGCACATACATACAAATGCACGTTTATATCTGTGTCCTTACATGCACACATGCATGTACGTTTATATGTGTAGGTCTCATCTCATGGCTAGGCTTTGCGAACGAAGATTTGAGAAGGGCTCTACCCACGCTTGCTACAAGCGCACTGATGGCTAAAAAGGCCAATGCGAGATAGACAAGTCCGGTTGCAGAAGGTACAGCAGAAAGACTCCCCAGGTGATATCGACAAGATGTGATTCTTTCTGCATTGTCTTTTCTCCTCGAGAGTGATCCTGCGTGTGTTCTCAAAAGCAGCAGCAGCGTTATAGATGGTGTGTCTCCAGGCCTCCCGATTGGAGGCCAGGGTAGACCAATGGTGCTGATCAACTTGGGTAAGGCTGAGGGATTGTTTCAGGCAGTCCTTGTATCTCCTCTTTGGGGCTCCTCTCTTGCAGTATGTGTATATATATGTATATAATGTGTATGTATATGTATATATACATGTGTGTAGGTATATGTATATGTGCATATATACATGTGTATATATACATGTGTGTGGTGGCCAGTCTCTTCGCGAACGAAGAACCGGGGAAGGTCTTTCCACCTTCCAGCCTGCGCATTGGATTTTTTAGGTGAGACACAGTGTGCGCGGAACTGAGCCCACCCTTTAATCCTGAGGTTCATCTGCCGGGGCCAAGCACGCTTGGACGGTGGCAGCGAGGTCCTCAGGACGTAGATGGATT